>NW_027149986.1:0-176249 GCF_031143425.1 Pleurodeles waltl | reverse complement strand
AAGATGCATGATGCAAGAAGTGTGAGTATGGAGCAGCTGGCCTGTCGTGACCTAGCCCACTCTGGCATGCTGTACTAGGCCATGCCGTAGGACTGGGACCACCGGGATTGGGATTTTAAACACCCCAGTCTGGGACTGGGACTGGGACTGGGACTGCGACTGCGACTGGGATTTTAAACAACCCAGTCTTAGTCTGCAGCCTTTACAGTCAGCCCACGAACGCCCACGAACGCCCTTGTTCTGTATAGTGGATTACTGCAGGTAATTCGGGACCCTGCTAAATGAGGGTGGGGCACTTATCTGAAGGCTATTCGAGCGGAAGAATCCTTAGCCTAGGACAGTTTGGCAATTTAAGAAGTCTGCTGAATACCATATGTTGAAGGACGTATCACGCGGAAGCCAGCTAATGGCTCAGACCGAAGTAAGCATGGGAGGACTTTATTTGCATAGGACAGCCCCTTTCTCATTCCTAATATTATGCTGCAGTTGCTATGTAGCAGTACTAGGGGGCAGCTGTATGAACATAAAGCCACAGCGAGGCTTTAAAACTGTTTTTGTGGTGGGGGGTGGATTTGGAAGGAAAACAGCAAGATAAAAGTGTGAAAACATAGAGCAAGTGAGTGTGTCATCTGTCTCTTTGAAGAGACATGTGAAAGAAGAACAGCAGATCCACAGACCTCAGGTGGGAGAAGCATGGAAGAATATTCACCCCAAAATGAATACACTTACGCCATCTCAAAGCTTCCATGTGTGATCTGATGCTTTGCAGGTTGAAGGATTTGCCATTTCTGGTTTATAAATGTGCACAGTTGGAAAGAGCCTATTCCTAGAATGTTAGTAGCACACTCTTTAGAAGTGTCCTTACAGCCAAAATGTCAGGTACTCCTTTGGGGTTATGAGGCCTAGAAAAACATCCCAGGGGATCTTATAACATGTCCAGCAACAGGGCAACGAAATCATGGGGAGACCATCCCCCCAAGAATACTACTGCATGTTCTTTGTTTCCCCTCTCTATACCATAGCCACAGTAGGCCTCTTTCAAGCACCCTATTGCTTTGGTAATAGAAAGTGCCACAAAACTGATCCCCAGCCCTTGTCTCACCCATTGCCCCTAACCTTTAGGGGTACCCCTGCCCCCCAAGGAAAGGAGCAATAAACAGGACACCCCCCCCCCAAAAAAAAAAAACGCAGTCTGCACCATTCTGTGCCTCCTAGCACCACTTTAATAATGCACCGACACCCCTTTTAACACTGCTCCCCCAAATTTGACTGCCTCTTCTCCCCAAGAGAGGGGGCAGGGGGACTAACCTTTAGGGGTACCACTGCCCCCCAAGGAAAGGCACAATAAACAAGAGTGTGGGAGGGAACCCCACCCCCCCAAAAAAACGAAGTCTGCACCATTCGGTGCCTCCTAGCACCCCTTTAATAATGCACCGACACCTCTTTTAACACTGCTCCCCCACATTTGTCTGCCCCTTCACCCCAAGAGAGGGGGCAGGGGGACATAAAAATGATGGGGATTGCCACCAAAACCCCCCTCCTTTGTAATTCCCCCATTTGTGTCCAAGGGGTTGGGCTCTGCTTGCCACCTATTGGCTCTGCTCCACTCTCTCTTACTCACACTCCGGCCCTGTGGCCTAGACTCTTCCACCACCTTCTCCTGAATCCCTGGCCCTGTCTTTCCTCTGTGACCACCACCCACTCTTGCTCTCTGCCCTTTCTCCATCTATGTCCCCCTTTCTTCTCTAAGTCCAACCAACCACCCCTGCTAGCCTCCGCCATCTGCACCTCTCTCAGCCTGCCCCCTATCTCTCCTCACTCACCACCTGTGCTCCTTCTATTCCTGCCCTCTGACTCAGCCTGGACCTATCCTTGCTCTCTCTGCGCCTGCGCACACACACACACACACACACACACACACACACACACCAACTGCTCTGCAATCCACCATTCACATGTCGACTCATGCTCTATCCACGCACACACAGCCATTGTACTTACCAATTTAGCAGCCATCTCTGACTTACCTCTGCTTTGCCGCCATCAGTCACCTGGTGCCGAGCCCGGGATTCGAACCCTGGTTGTCTGGTTGGAAGGCGGGAACTTACCCACTGGACCACAGTGGATTCCATATCTCTAGCTTGTCAAATCGTCCCTATATCATGGCTGTGAAGTGCCCTGTGTAGTAGAAGCCAGGAGCAGTGACATCAGGACCTTGATGTTGCTAATAGTGTCTCTTGCACAGTAAAAAGCCATGAAGGAGCTGTAGCTCAGTTGGTTGGGTGACTGCCTTTGGTGGAGCAAGCTACCCTTGGACAGGGGTTCGAATCCAGCCAGTGCCCAGAAACCACATTTAGCTAGAAAATACCAAGATATTTTTGTTTATTTAGAAATATTTTTTTTACTTCAAAAAATGCAGCAACAATTGGAGTAACTATGTTTTTTTGTATTAGAGCCCCAAATTTACAAATTTTGTCCCTCCTGACCCACCCCCTCCCTCCTTTTGCTCAAGTAGGTAAAATAGGAGCAGCGCCTTATTTTCAATGATCAATGTGTTGATGTTTTCTTCAATTTGGTGTTTTGGAGAAGAGTAATATGGGCGATGGGGGAGCATAACTAAGATCTATTATCTGAGGGGGATGCCATCCAGGTAATAAAATAGGTTGAATGGTGTTGATTTTTCATTTTGGTGTGAGCCAAGCTCTGCCATTGGGTGGATGATGCTTGCCAAGTTGCCTAGGCATAAAGGCAGAGTATGAGAGCTTGCTACTGAAATGCTGGGTAAAGCTGTGTGCAGGTGAAAGAGCCTTTATTAGCTGCATTGAGAAGGTAGCATGTTGTATTTTTGAAGTGCTAAAAAAGGATAAAGTCAGGCCTTTGGCTGACTATTTCTTGAAGATGCATGATGCAAGAAGTGTGAGTATGGAGCAGCTGGCCTGTCGTGACCTAGCCCACTCTGGCATGCTGTACTAGGCCATGCCGTAGGACTGGGACCACCGGGATTGGGATTTTAAACACCCCAGTCTGGGACTGGGACTGGGACTGGGACTGCGACTGCGACTGGGATTTTAAACAACCCAGTCTTAGTCTGCAGCCTTTACAGTCAGCCCACGAACGCCCACGAACGCCCTTGTTCTGTATAGTGGATTACTGCAGGTAATTCGGGACCCTGCTAAATGAGGGTGGGGCACTTATCTGAAGGCTATTCGAGCGGAAGAATCCTTAGCCTAGGACAGTTTGGCAATTTAAGAAGTCTGCTGAATACCATATGTTGAAGGACGTATCACGCGGAAGCCAGCTAATGGCTCAGACCGAAGTAAGCATGGGAGGACTTTATTTGCATAGGACAGCCCCTTTCTCATTCCTAATATTATGCTGCAGTTGCTATGTAGCAGTACTAGGGGGCAGCTGTATGAACATAAAGCCACAGCGAGGCTTTAAAACTGTTTTTGTGGTGGGGGGTGGATTTGGAAGGAAAACAGCAAGATAAAAGTGTGAAAACATAGAGCAAGTGAGTGTGTCATCTGTCTCTTTGAAGAGACATGTGAAAGAAGAACAGCAGATCCACAGACCTCAGGTGGGAGAAGCATGGAAGAATATTCACCCCAAAATGAATACACTTACGCCATCTCAAAGCTTCCATGTGTGATCTGATGCTTTGCAGGTTGAAGGATTTGCCATTTCTGGTTTATAAATGTGCACAGTTGGAAAGAGCCTATTCCTAGAATGTTAGTAGCACACTCTTTAGAAGTGTCCTTACAGCCAAAATGTCAGGTACTCCTTTGGGGTTATGAGGCCTAGAAAAACATCCCAGGGGATCTTATAACATGTCCAGCAACAGGGCAACGAAATCATGGGGAGACCATCCCCCCAAGAATACTACTGCATGTTCTTTGTTTCCCCTCTCTATACCATAGCCACAGTAGGCCTCTTTCAAGCACCCTATTGCTTTGGTAATAGAAAGTGCCACAAAACTGATCCCCAGCCCTTGTCTCACCCATTGCCCCTAACCTTTAGGGGTACCCCTGCCCCCCAAGGAAAGGAGCAATAAACAGGACACCCCCCCCCCAAAAAAAAAAAACGCAGTCTGCACCATTCTGTGCCTCCTAGCACCACTTTAATAATGCACCGACACCCCTTTTAACACTGCTCCCCCAAATTTGACTGCCTCTTCTCCCCAAGAGAGGGGGCAGGGGGACTAACCTTTAGGGGTACCACTGCCCCCCAAGGAAAGGCACAATAAACAAGAGTGTGGGAGGGAACCCCACCCCCCCAAAAAAACGAAGTCTGCACCATTCGGTGCCTCCTAGCACCCCTTTAATAATGCACCGACACCTCTTTTAACACTGCTCCCCCACATTTGTCTGCCCCTTCACCCCAAGAGAGGGGGCAGGGGGACATAAAAATGATGGGGATTGCCACCAAAACCCCCCTCCTTTGTAATTCCCCCATTTGTGTCCAAGGGGTTGGGCTCTGCTTGCCACCTATTGGCTCTGCTCCACTCTCTCTTACTCACACTCCGGCCCTGTGGCCTAGACTCTTCCACCACCTTCTCCTGAATCCCTGGCCCTGTCTTTCCTCTGTGACCACCACCCACTCTTGCTCTCTGCCCTTTCTCCATCTATGTCCCCCTTTCTTCTCTAAGTCCAACCAACCACCCCTGCTAGCCTCCGCCATCTGCACCTCTCTCAGCCTGCCCCCTATCTCTCCTCACTCACCACCTGTGCTCCTTCTATTCCTGCCCTCTGACTCAGCCTGGACCTATCCTTGCTCTCTCTGCGCCTGCGCACACACACACACACACACACACACACACACACACACCAACTGCTCTGCAATCCACCATTCACATGTCGACTCATGCTCTATCCACGCACACACAGCCATTGTACTTACCAATTTAGCAGCCATCTCTGACTTACCTCTGCTTTGCCGCCATCAGTCACCTGGTGCCGAGCCCGGGATTCGAACCCTGGTTGTCTGGTTGGAAGGCGGGAACTTACCCACTGGACCACAGTGGATTCCATATCTCTAGCTTGTCAAATCGTCCCTATATCATGGCTGTGAAGTGCCCTGTGTAGTAGAAGCCAGGAGCAGTGACATCAGGACCTTGATGTTGCTAATAGTGTCTCTTGCACAGTAAAAAGCCATGAAGGAGCTGTAGCTCAGTTGGTTGGGTGACTGCCTTTGGTGGAGCAAGCTACCCTTGGACAGGGGTTCGAATCCAGCCAGTGCCCAGAAACCACATTTAGCTAGAAAATACCAAGATATTTTTGTTTATTTAGAAATATTTTTTTTACTTCAAAAAATGCAGCAACAATTGGAGTAACTATGTTTTTTTGTATTAGAGCCCCAAATTTACAAATTTTGTCCCTCCTGACCCACCCCCTCCCTCCTTTTGCTCAAGTAGGTAAAATAGGAGCAGCGCCTTATTTTCAATGATCAATGTGTTGATGTTTTCTTCAATTTGGTGTTTTGGAGAAGAGTAATATGGGCGATGGGGGAGCATAACTAAGATCTATTATCTGAGGGGGATGCCATCCAGGTAATAAAATAGGTTGAATGGTGTTGATTTTTCATTTTGGTGTGAGCCAAGCTCTGCCATTGGGTGGATGATGCTTGCCAAGTTGCCTAGGCATAAAGGCAGAGTATGAGAGCTTGCTACTGAAATGCTGGGTAAAGCTGTGTGCAGGTGAAAGAGCCTTTATTAGCTGCATTGAGAAGGTAGCATGTTGTATTTTTGAAGTGCTAAAAAAGGATAAAGTCAGGCCTTTGGCTGACTATTTCTTGAAGATGCATGATGCAAGAAGTGTGAGTATGGAGCAGCTGGCCTGTCGTGACCTAGCCCACTCTGGCATGCTGTACTAGGCCATGCCGTAGGACTGGGACCACCGGGATTGGGATTTTAAACACCCCAGTCTGGGACTGGGACTGGGACTGGGACTGCGACTGCGACTGGGATTTTAAACAACCCAGTCTTAGTCTGCAGCCTTTACAGTCAGCCCACGAACGCCCACGAACGCCCTTGTTCTGTATAGTGGATTACTGCAGGTAATTCGGGACCCTGCTAAATGAGGGTGGGGCACTTATCTGAAGGCTATTCGAGCGGAAGAATCCTTAGCCTAGGACAGTTTGGCAATTTAAGAAGTCTGCTGAATACCATATGTTGAAGGACGTATCACGCGGAAGCCAGCTAATGGCTCAGACCGAAGTAAGCATGGGAGGACTTTATTTGCATAGGACAGCCCCTTTCTCATTCCTAATATTATGCTGCAGTTGCTATGTAGCAGTACTAGGGGGCAGCTGTATGAACATAAAGCCACAGCGAGGCTTTAAAACTGTTTTTGTGGTGGGGGGTGGATTTGGAAGGAAAACAGCAAGATAAAAGTGTGAAAACATAGAGCAAGTGAGTGTGTCATCTGTCTCTTTGAAGAGACATGTGAAAGAAGAACAGCAGATCCACAGACCTCAGGTGGGAGAAGCATGGAAGAATATTCACCCCAAAATGAATACACTTACGCCATCTCAAAGCTTCCATGTGTGATCTGATGCTTTGCAGGTTGAAGGATTTGCCATTTCTGGTTTATAAATGTGCACAGTTGGAAAGAGCCTATTCCTAGAATGTTAGTAGCACACTCTTTAGAAGTGTCCTTACAGCCAAAATGTCAGGTACTCCTTTGGGGTTATGAGGCCTAGAAAAACATCCCAGGGGATCTTATAACATGTCCAGCAACAGGGCAACGAAATCATGGGGAGACCATCCCCCCAAGAATACTACTGCATGTTCTTTGTTTCCCCTCTCTATACCATAGCCACAGTAGGCCTCTTTCAAGCACCCTATTGCTTTGGTAATAGAAAGTGCCACAAAACTGATCCCCAGCCCTTGTCTCACCCATTGCCCCTAACCTTTAGGGGTACCCCTGCCCCCCAAGGAAAGGAGCAATAAACAGGACACCCCCCCCCCCAAAAAAAAAAACGCAGTCTGCACCATTCTGTGCCTCCTAGCACCACTTTAATAATGCACCGACACCCCTTTTAACACTGCTCCCCCAAATTTGACTGCCTCTTCTCCCCAAGAGAGGGGGCAGGGGGACTAACCTTTAGGGGTACCACTGCCCCCCAAGGAAAGGCACAATAAACAAGAGTGTGGGAGGGAACCCCACCCCCCCAAAAAAACGAAGTCTGCACCATTCGGTGCCTCCTAGCACCCCTTTAATAATGCACCGACACCTCTTTTAACACTGCTCCCCCACATTTGTCTGCCCCTTCATCCCAAGAGAGGGGGCAGGGGGACATAAAAATGATGGGGATTGCCACCAAAACCCCCCTCCTTTGTAATTCCCCCATTTGTGTCCAAGGGGTTGGGCTCTGCTTGCCACCTATTGGCTCTGCTCCACTCTCTCTTACTCACACTCCGGCCCTGTGGCCTAGACTCTTCCACCACCTTCTCCTGAATCCCTGGCCCTGTCTTTCCTCTGTGACCACCACCCACTCTTGCTCTCTGCCCTTTCTCCATCTATGTCCCCCTTTCTTCTCTAAGTCCAACCAACCACCCCTGCTAGCCTCCGCCATCTGCACCTCTCTCAGCCTGACCCCTTTCTCTCCTCACTCACCACCTGTGCTCCTTCTATTCCTGCCCTCTGACTCAGCCTGGACCTATCCTTGCTCTCTCTGCGCCTGCGCACACACACACACACACACACACCAACTGCTCTGCAATCCACCATTCACATGTCGACTCATGCTCTATCCACGCACACACAGCCATTGTACTTACCAATTTAGCAGCCATCTCTGACTTACCTCTGCTTTGCCGCCATCAGTCACCTGGTGCCGAGCCCGGGATTCGAACCCTGGTTGTCTGGTTGGAAGGCGGGAACTTACCCACTGGACCACAGTGGATTCCATATCTCTAGCTTGTCAAATCGTCCCTATATCATGGCTGTGAAGTGCCCTGTGTAGTAGAAGCCAGGAGCAGTGACATCAGGACCTTGATGTTGCTAATAGTGTCTCTTGCACGGTAAAAAGCCATGAAGGAGCTGTAGCTCAGTTGGTTGGGTGACTGCCTTTGGTGGAGCAAGCTACCCTTGGACAGGGGTTCGAATCCAGCCAGTGCCCAGAAACCACATTTAGCTAGAAAATACCAAGATATTTTTGTTTATTTAGAAATATTTTTTTTACTTCAAAAAATGCAGCAACAATTGGAGTAACTATGTTTTTTTGTATTAGAGCCCCAAATTTACAAATTTTGTCCCTCCTGACCCACCCCCTCCCTCCTTTTGCTCAAGTAGGTAAAATAGGAGCAGCGCCTTATTTTCAATGATCAATGTGTTGATGTTTTCTTCAATTTGGTGTTTTGGAGAAGAGTAATATGGGCGATGGGGGAGCATAACTAAGATCTATTATCTGAGGGGGATGCCATCCAGGTAATAAAATAGGTTGAATGGTGTTGATTTTTCATTTTGGTGTGAGCCAAGCTCTGCCATTGGGTGGATGATGCTTGCCAAGTTGCCTAGGCATAAAGGCAGAGTATGAGAGCTTGCTACTGAAATGCTGGGTAAAGCTGTGTGCAGGTGAAAGAGCCTTTATTAGCTGCATTGAGAAGGTAGCATGTTGTATTTTTGAAGTGCTAAAAAAGGATAAAGTCAGGCCTTTGGCTGACTATTTCTTGAAGATGCATGATGCAAGAAGTGTGAGTATGGAGCAGCTGGCCTGTCGTGACCTAGCCCACTCTGGCATGCTGTACTAGGCCATGCCGTAGGACTGGGACCACCGGGATTGGGATTTTAAACACCCCAGTCTGGGACTGGGACTGGGACTGGGACTGCGACTGCGACTGCGACTGGGATTTTAAACAACCCAGTCTTAGTCTGCAGCCTTTACAGTCAGCCCACGAACGCCCATGTTCTGTATAGTGGATTACTGCAGGTAATTCGGGACCCTGCTAAATGAGGGTGGGGCACTTATCTGAAGGCTATTCGAGCGGAAGAATCCTTAGCCTAGGACAGTTTGGCAATTTAAGAAGTCTGCTGAATACCATATGTTGAAGGACGTATCACGCGGAAGCCAGCTAATGGCTCAGACCGAAGTAAGCATGGGAGGACTTTATTTGCATAGGACAGCCCCTTTCTCATTCCTAATATTATGCTGCAGTTGCTATGTAGCAGTACTAGGCGGCAGCTGTATGAACATAAAGCCACAGCGAGGCTTTAAAACTGTTTTTGTGGTGGGGGGTGGATTTGGAAGGAAAACAGCAAGATAAAAGTGTGAAAACATAGAGCAAGTGAGTGTGTCATCTGTCTCTTTGAAGAGACATGTGAAAGAAGAACAGCAGATCCACAGACCTCAGGTGGGAGAAGCATGGAAGAATATTCACCCCAAAATGAATACACTTACGCCATCTCAAAGCTTCCATGTGTGATCTGATGCTTTGCAGGTTGAAGGATTTGCCATTTCTGGTTTATAAATGTGCACAGTTGGAAAGAGCCTATTCCTAGAATGTTAGTAGCACACTCTTTAGAAGTGTCCTTACAGCCAAAATGTCAGGTACTCCTTTGGGGTTATGAGGCCTAGAAAAACATCCCAGGGGATCTTATAACATGTCCAGCAACAGGGCAACGAAATCATGGGGAGACCATCCCCCCAAGAATACTACTGCATGTTCTTTGTTTCCCCTCTCTATACCATAGCCACAGTAGGCCTCTTTCAAGCACCCTATTGCTTTGGTAATAGAAAGTGCCACAAAACTGATCCCCAGCCCTTGTCTCACCCATTGCCCCTAACCTTTAGGGGTACCCCTGCCCCCCAAGGAAAGGAGCAATAAACAGGACACCCCCCCCCCAAAAAAAAAAAACGCAGTCTGCACCATTCTGTGCCTCCTAGCACCACTTTAATAATGCACCGACACCCCTTTTAACACTGCTCCCCCAAATTTGACTGCCTCTTCTCCCCAAGAGAGGGGGCAGGGGGACTAACCTTTAGGGGTACCACTGCCCCCCAAGGAAAGGCACAATAAACAAGAGTGTGGGAGGGAACCCCACCCCCCCAAAAAAACGAAGTCTGCACCATTCGGTGCCTCCTAGCACCCCTTTAATAATGCACCGACACCTCTTTTAACACTGCTCCCCCACATTTGTCTGCCCCTTCACCCCAAGAGAGGGGGCAGGGGGACATAAAAATGATGTGGATTGCCACCAAAACCCCCCTCCTTTGTAATTCCCCCATTTGTGTCCAAGGGGTTGGGCTCTGCTTGCCACCTATTGGCTCTGCTCCACTCTCTCTTACTCACACTCCGGCCCTGTGGCCTAGACTCTTCCACCACCTTCTCCTGAATCCCTGGCCCTGTCTTTCCTCTGTGACCACCACCCACTCTTGCTCTCTGCCCTTTCTCCATCTATGTCCCCCTTTCTTCTCTAAGTCCAACCAACCACCCCTGCTAGCCTCCGCCATCTGCACCTCTCTCAGCCTGCCCCCTATCTCTCCTCACTCACCACCTGTGCTCCTTCTATTCCTGCCCTCTGACTCAGCCTGGACCTATCCTTGCTCTCTCTGCGCCTGCGCACACACACACACACACACACACACACACACACCAACTGCTCTGCAATCCACCATTCACATGTCGACTCATGCTCTATCCACGCACACACAGCCATTGTACTTACCAATTTAGCAGCCATCTCTGACTTACCTCTGCTTTGCCGCCATCAGTCACCTGGTGCCGAGCCCGGGATTCGAACCCTGGTTGTCTGGTTGGAAGGCGGGAACTTACCCACTGGACCACAGTGGATTCCATATCTCTAGCTTGTCAAATCGTCCCTATATCATGGCTGTGAAGTGCCCTGTGTAGTAGAAGCCAGGAGCAGTGACATCAGGACCTTGATGTTGCTAATAGTGTCTCTTGCACAGTAAAAAGCCATGAAGGAGCTGTAGCTCAGTTGGTTGGGTGACTGCCTTTGGTGGAGCAAGCTACCCTTGGACAGGGGTTCGAATCCAGCCAGTGCCCAGAAACCACATTTAGCTAGAAAATACCAAGATATTTTTGTTTATTTAGAAATATTTTTTTTACTTCAAAAAATGCAGCAACAATTGGAGTAACTATGTTTTTTTGTATTAGAGCCCCAAATTTACAAATTTTGTCCCTCCTGACCCACCCCCTCCCTCCTTTTGCTCAAGTAGGTAAAATAGGAGCAGCGCCTTATTTTCAATGATCAATGTGTTGATGTTTTCTTCAATTTGGTGTTTTGGAGAAGAGTAATATGGGCGATGGGGGAGCATAACTAAGATCTATTATCTGAGGGGGATGCCATCCAGGTAATAAAATAGGTTGAATGGTGTTGATTTTTCATTTTGGTGTGAGCCAAGCTCTGCCATTGGGTGGATGATGCTTGCCAAGTTGCCTAGGCATAAAGGCAGAGTATGAGAGCTTGCTACTGAAATGCTGGGTAAAGCTGTGTGCAGGTGAAAGAGCCTTTATTAGCTGCATTGAGAAGGTAGCATGTTGTATTTTTGAAGTGCTAAAAAAGGATAAAGTCAGGCCTTTGGCTGACTATTTCTTGAAGATGCATGATGCAAGAAGTGTGAGTATGGAGCAGCTGGCCTGTCGTGACCTAGCCCACTCTGGCATGCTGTACTAGGCCATGCCGTAGGACTGGGACCACCGGGATTGGGATTTTAAACACCCCAGTCTGGGACTGGGACTGGGACTGGGACTGCGACTGCGACTGCGACTGGGATTTTAAACAACCCAGTCTTAGTCTGCAGCCTTTACAGTCAGCCCACGAACGCCCATGTTCTGTATAGTGGATTACTGCAGGTAATTCGGGACCCTGCTAAATGAGGGTGGGGCACTTATCTGAAGGCTATTCGAGCGGAAGAATCCTTAGCCTAGGACAGTTTGGCAATTTAAGAAGTCTGCTGAATACCATATGTTGAAGGACGTATCACGCGGAAGCCAGCTAATGGCTCAGACCGAAGTAAGCATGGGAGGACTTTATTTGCATAGGACAGCCCCTTTCTCATTCCTAATATTATGCTGCAGTTGCTATGTAGCAGTACTAGGCGGCAGCTGTATGAACATAAAGCCACAGCGAGGCTTTAAAACTGTTTTTGTGGTGGGGGGTGGATTTGGAAGGAAAACAGCAAGATAAAAGTGTGAAAACATAGAGCAAGTGAGTGTGTCATCTGTCTCTTTGAAGAGACATGTGAAAGAAGAACAGCAGATCCACAGACCTCAGGTGGGAGAAGCATGGAAGAATATTCACCCCAAAATGAATACACTTACGCCATCTCAAAGCTTCCATGTGTGATCTGATGCTTTGCAGGTTGAAGGATTTGCCATTTCTGGTTTATAAATGTGCACAGTTGGAAAGAGCCTATTCCTAGAATGTTAGTAGCACACTCTTTAGAAGTGTCCTTACAGCCAAAATGTCAGGTACTCCTTTGGGGTTATGAGGCCTAGAAAAACATCCCAGGGGATCTTATAACATGTCCAGCAACAGGGCAACGAAATCATGGGGAGACCATCCCCCCAAGAATACTACTGCATGTTCTTTGTTTCCCCTCTCTATACCATAGCCACAGTAGGCCTCTTTCAAGCACCCTATTGCTTTGGTAATAGAAAGTGCCACAAAACTGATCCCCAGCCCTTGTCTCACCCATTGCCCCTAACCTTTAGGGGTACCCCTGCCCCCCAAGGAAAGGAGCAATAAACAGGACACCCCCCCCCCCAAAAAAAAAAACGCAGTCTGCACCATTCTGTGCCTCCTAGCACCACTTTAATAATGCACCGACACCCCTTTTAACACTGCTCCCCCAAATTTGACTGCCTCTTCTCCCCAAGAGAGGGGGCAGGGGGACTAACCTTTAGGGGTACCACTGCCCCCCAAGGAAAGGCACAATAAACAAGAGTGTGGGAGGGAACCCCACCCCCCCAAAAAAACGAAGTCTGCACCATTCGGTGCCTCCTAGCACCCCTTTAATAATGCACCGACACCTCTTTTAACACTGCTCCCCCACATTTGTCTGCCCCTTCATCCCAAGAGAGGGGGCAGGGGGACATAAAAATGATGGGGATTGCCACCAAAACCCCCCTCCTTTGTAATTCCCCCATTTGTGTCCAAGGGGTTGGGCTCTGCTTGCCACCTATTGGCTCTGCTCCACTCTCTCTTACTCACACTCCGGCCCTGTGGCCTAGACTCTTCCACCACCTTCTCCTGAATCCCTGGCCCTGTCTTTCCTCTGTGACCACCACCCACTCTTGCTCTCTGCCCTTTCTCCATCTATGTCCCCCTTTCTTCTCTAAGTCCAACCAACCACCCCTGCTAGCCTCCGCCATCTGCACCTCTCTCAGCCTGACCCCTTTCTCTCCTCACTCACCACCTGTGCTCCTTCTATTCCTGCCCTCTGACTCAGCCTGGACCTATCCTTGCTCTCTCTGCGCCTGCGCACACACACACACACACACACACCAACTGCTCTGCAATCCACCATTCACATGTCGACTCATGCTCTATCCACGCACACACAGCCATTGTACTTACCAATTTAGCAGCCATCTCTGACTTACCTCTGCTTTGCCGCCATCAGTCACCTGGTGCCGAGCCCGGGATTCGAACCCTGGTTGTCTGGTTGGAAGGCGGGAACTTACCCACTGGACCACAGTGGATTCCATATCTCTAGCTTGTCAAATCGTCCCTATATCATGGCTGTGAAGTGCCCTGTGTAGTAGAAGCCAGGAGCAGTGACATCAGGACCTTGATGTTGCTAATAGTGTCTCTTGCACGGTAAAAAGCCATGAAGGAGCTGTAGCTCAGTTGGTTGGGTGACTGCCTTTGGTGGAGCAAGCTACCCTTGGACAGGGGTTCGAATCCAGCCAGTGCCCAGAAACCACATTTAGCTAGAAAATACCAAGATATTTTTGTTTATTTAGAAATATTTTTTTTACTTCAAAAAATGCAGCAACAATTGGAGTAACTATGTTTTTTTGTATTAGAGCCCCAAATTTACAAATTTTGTCCCTCCTGACCCACCCCCTCCCTCCTTTTGCTCAAGTAGGTAAAATAGGAGCAGCGCCTTATTTTCAATGATCAATGTGTTGATGTTTTCTTCAATTTGGTGTTTTGGAGAAGAGTAATATGGGCGATGGGGGAGCATAACTAAGATCTATTATCTGAGGGGGATGCCATCCAGGTAATAAAATAGGTTGAATGGTGTTGATTTTTCATTTTGGTGTGAGCCAAGCTCTGCCATTGGGTGGATGATGCTTGCCAAGTTGCCTAGGCATAAAGGCAGAGTATGAGAGCTTGCTACTGAAATGCTGGGTAAAGCTGTGTGCAGGTGAAAGAGCCTTTATTAGCTGCATTGAGAAGGTAGCATGTTGTATTTTTGAAGTGCTAAAAAAGGATAAAGTCAGGCCTTTGGCTGACTATTTCTTGAAGATGCATGATGCAAGAAGTGTGAGTATGGAGCAGCTGGCCTGTCGTGACCTAGCCCACTCTGGCATGCTGTACTAGGCCATGCCGTAGGACTGGGACCACCGGGATTGGGATTTTAAACACCCCAGTCTGGGACTGGGACTGGGACTGGGACTGCGACTGCGACTGCGACTGGGATTTTAAACAACCCAGTCTTAGTCTGCAGCCTTTACAGTCAGCCCACGAACGCCCATGTTCTGTATAGTGGATTACTGCAGGTAATTCGGGACCCTGCTAAATGAGGGTGGGGCACTTATCTGAAGGCTATTCGAGCGGAAGAATCCTTAGCCTAGGACAGTTTGGCAATTTAAGAAGTCTGCTGAATACCATATGTTGAAGGACGTATCACGCGGAAGCCAGCTAATGGCTCAGACCGAAGTAAGCATGGGAGGACTTTATTTGCATAGGACAGCCCCTTTCTCATTCCTAATATTATGCTGCAGTTGCTATGTAGCAGTACTAGGCGGCAGCTGTATGAACATAAAGCCACAGCGAGGCTTTAAAACTGTTTTTGTGGTGGGGGGTGGATTTGGAAGGAAAACAGCAAGATAAAAGTGTGAAAACATAGAGCAAGTGAGTGTGTCATCTGTCTCTTTGAAGAGACATGTGAAAGAAGAACAGCAGATCCACAGACCTCAGGTGGGAGAAGCATGGAAGAATATTCACCCCAAAATGAATACACTTACGCCATCTCAAAGCTTCCATGTGTGATCTGATGCTTTGCAGGTTGAAGGATTTGCCATTTCTGGTTTATAAATGTGCACAGTTGGAAAGAGCCTATTCCTAGAATGTTAGTAGCACACTCTTTAGAAGTGTCCTTACAGCCAAAATGTCAGGTACTCCTTTGGGGTTATGAGGCCTAGAAAAACATCCCAGGGGATCTTATAACATGTCCAGCAACAGGGCAACGAAATCATGGGGAGACCATCCCCCCAAGAATACTACTGCATGTTCTTTGTTTCCCCTCTCTATACCATAGCCACAGTAGGCCTCTTTCAAGCACCCTATTGCTTTGGTAATAGAAAGTGCCACAAAACTGATCCCCAGCCCTTGTCTCACCCATTGCCCCTAACCTTTAGGGGTACCCCTGCCCCCCAAGGAAAGGAGCAATAAACAGGACACCCCCCCCCCAAAAAAAAAAAAACGCAGTCTGCACCATTCTGTGCCTCCTAGCACCACTTTAATAATGCACCGACACCCCTTTTAACACTGCTCCCCCAAATTTGACTGCCTCTTCTCCCCAAGAGAGGGGGCAGGGGGACTAACCTTTAGGGGTACCACTGCCCCCCAAGGAAAGGCACAATAAACAAGAGTGTGGGAGGGAACCCCACCCCCCCAAAAAAACGAAGTCTGCACCATTCGGTGCCTCCTAGCACCCCTTTAATAATGCACCGACACCTCTTTTAACACTGCTCCCCCACATTTGTCTGCCCCTTCACCCCAAGAGAGGGGGCAGGGGGACATAAAAATGATGTGGATTGCCACCAAAACCCCCCTCCTTTGTAATTCCCCCATTTGTGTCCAAGGGGTTGGGCTCTGCTTGCCACCTATTGGCTCTGCTCCACTCTCTCTTACTCACACTCCGGCCCTGTGGCCTAGACTCTTCCACCACCTTCTCCTGAATCCCTGGCCCTGTCTTTCCTCTGTGACCACCACCCACTCTTGCTCTCTGCCCTTTCTCCATCTATGTCCCCCTTTCTTCTCTAAGTCCAACCAACCACCCCTGCTAGCCTCCGCCATCTGCACCTCTCTCAGCCTGCCCCCTATCTCTCCTCACTCACCACCTGTGCTCCTTCTATTCCTGCCCTCTGACTCAGCCTGGACCTATCCTTGCTCTCTCTGCGCCTGCGCACACACACACACACACACACACACACACACACACCAACTGCTCTGCAATCCACCATTCACATGTCGACTCATGCTCTATCCACGCACACACAGCCATTGTACTTACCAATTTAGCAGCCATCTCTGACTTACCTCTGCTTTGCCGCCATCAGTCACCTGGTGCCGAGCCCGGGATTCGAACCCTGGTTGTCTGGTTGGAAGGCGGGAACTTACCCACTGGACCACAGTGGATTCCATATCTCTAGCTTGTCAAATCGTCCCTATATCATGGCTGTGAAGTGCCCTGTGTAGTAGAAGCCAGGAGCAGTGACATCAGGACCTTGATGTTGCTAATAGTGTCTCTTGCACAGTAAAAAGCCATGAAGGAGCTGTAGCTCAGTTGGTTGGGTGACTGCCTTTGGTGGAGCAAGCTACCCTTGGACAGGGGTTCGAATCCAGCCAGTGCCCAGAAACCACATTTAGCTAGAAAATACCAAGATATTTTTGTTTATTTAGAAATATTTTTTTTACTTCAAAAAATGCAGCAACAATTGGAGTAACTATGTTTTTTTGTATTAGAGCCCCAAATTTACAAATTTTGTCCCTCCTGACCCACCCCCTCCCTCCTTTTGCTCAAGTAGGTAAAATAGGAGCAGCGCCTTATTTTCAATGATCAATGTGTTGATGTTTTCTTCAATTTGGTGTTTTGGAGAAGAGTAATATGGGCGATGGGGGAGCATAACTAAGATCTATTATCTGAGGGGGATGCCATCCAGGTAATAAAATAGGTTGAATGGTGTTGATTTTTCATTTTGGTGTGAGCCAAGCTCTGCCATTGGGTGGATGATGCTTGCCAAGTTGCCTAGGCATAAAGGCAGAGTATGAGAGCTTGCTACTGAAATGCTGGGTAAAGCTGTGTGCAGGTGAAAGAGCCTTTATTAGCTGCATTGAGAAGGTAGCATGTTGTATTTTTGAAGTGCTAAAAAAGGATAAAGTCAGGCCTTTGTCTGACTATTTCTTGAAGATGCATGATGCAAGAAGTGTGAGTATGGAGCAGCTGGCCTGTCGTGACCTAGCCCACTCTGGCATGCTGTACTAGGCCATGCCGTAGGACTGGGACCACCGGGATTGGGATTTTAAACACCCCAGTCTGGGACTGGGACTGCGACTGGGATTTTAAACAACCCAGTCTTAGTCTGCAGCCTTTACAGTCAGCCCACGAACGCCCACGAACGCCCTTGTTCTGTATAGTGGTCGCTGCAGGTAATTCGGGACCCTGCTAAATGAGGGTGGGGCACTTATCTGAAGGCTATTCGAGCGGAAGAATCCTTAGCCTAGGACAGTTTGGCAATTTAAGAAGTCTGCTGAATACCATATGTTGAAGGACGTATCACGCGGAAGCCAGCTAATGGCTCAGACCGAAGTAAGCATGGGAGGACTTTATTTGCATAGGACAGCCCCTTTCTCATTCCTAATATTATGCTGCAGTTGCTATGTAGCAGTACTAGGGGGCAGCTGTATGAACATAAAGCCACAGCGAGGCTTTAAAACTGTTTTTGTGGTGGGGGGTGGATTTGGAAGGAAAACAGCAAGATAAAAGTGTGAAAACATAGAGCAAGTGAGTGTGTCATCTGTCTCTTTGAAGAGACATGTGAAAGAAGAACAGCAGATCCACAGACCTCAGGTGGGAGAAGCATGGAAGAATATTCACCCCAAAATGAATACACTTACGCCATCTCAAAGCTTCCATGTGTGATCTGATGCTTTGCAGGTTGAAGGATTTGCCATTTCTGGTTTATAAATGTGCACAGTTGGAAAGAGCCTATTCCTAGAATGTTAGTAGCACACTCTTTAGAAGTGTCCTTACAGCCAAAATGTCAGGTACTCCTTTGGGGTTATGAGGCCTAGAAAAACATCCCAGGGGATCTTATAACATGTCCAGCAACAGGGCAACGAAATCATGGGGAGACCATCCCCCCAAGAATACTACTGCATGTTCTTTGTTTCCCCTCTCTATACCATAGCCACAGTAGGCCTCTTTCAAGCACCCTATTGCTTTGGTAATAGAAAGTGCCACAAAACTGATCCCCAGCCCTTGTCTCACCCATTGCCCCTAACCTTTAGGGGTACCCCTGCCCCCCAAGGAAAGGAGCAATAAACAGGACACCCCCCCCCCAAAAAAAAAAAACGCAGTCTGCACCATTCTGTGCCTCCTAGCACCACTTTAATAATGCACCGACACCCCTTTTAACACTGCTCCCCCAAATTTGACTGCCTCTTCTCCCCAAGAGAGGGGGCAGGGGGACTAACCTTTAGGGGTACCACTGCCCCCCAAGGAAAGGCACAATAAACAAGAGTGTGGGAGGGAACCCCACCCCCCCAAAAAAACGAAGTCTGCACCATTCGGTGCCTCCTAGCACCCCTTTAATAATGCACCGACACCTCTTTTAACACTGCTCCCCCACATTTGTCTGCCCCTTCACCCCAAGAGAGGGGGCAGGGGGACATAAAAATGATGGGGATTGCCACCAAAACCCCCCTCCTTTGTAATTCCCCCATTTGTGTCCAAGGGGTTGGGCTCTGCTTGCCACCTATTGGCTCTGCTCCACTCTCTCTTACTCACACTCCGGCCCTGTGGCCTAGACTCTTCCACCACCTTCTCCTGAATCCCTGGCCCTGTCTTTCCTCTGTGACCACCACCCACTCTTGCTCTCTGCCCTTTCTCCATCTATGTCCCCCTTTCTTCTCTAAGTCCAACCAACCACCCCTGCTAGCCTCCGCCATCTGCACCTCTCTCAGCCTGCCCCCTATCTCTCCTCACTCACCACCTGTGCTCCTTCTATTCCTGCCCTCTGACTCAGCCTGGACCTATCCTTGCTCTCTCTGCGCCTGCGCACACACACACACACACACACACACACACACACACACCAACTGCTCTGCAATCCACCATTCACATGTCGACTCATGCTCTATCCACGCACACACAGCCATTGTACTTACCAATTTAGCAGCCATCTCTGACTTACCTCTGCTTTGCCGCCATCAGTCACCTGGTGCCGAGCCCGGGATTCGAACCCTGGTTGTCTGGTTGGAAGGCGGGAACTTACCCACTGGACCACAGTGGATTCCATATCTCTAGCTTGTCAAATCGTCCCTATATCATGGCTGTGAAGTGCCCTGTGTAGTAGAAGCCAGGAGCAGTGACATCAGGACCTTGATGTTGCTAATAGTGTCTCTTGCACAGTAAAAAGCCATGAAGGAGCTGTAGCTCAGTTGGTTGGGTGACTGCCTTTGGTGGAGCAAGCTACCCTTGGACAGGGGTTCGAATCCAGCCAGTGCCCAGAAACCACATTTAGCTAGAAAATACCAAGATATTTTTGTTTATTTAGAAATATTTTTTTTACTTCAAAAAATGCAGCAACAATTGGAGTAACTATGTTTTTTTGTATTAGAGCCCCAAATTTACAAATTTTGTCCCTCCTGACCCACCCCCTCCCTCCTTTTGCTCAAGTAGGTAAAATAGGAGCAGCGCCTTATTTTCAATGATCAATGTGTTGATGTTTTCTTCAATTTGGTGTTTTGGAGAAGAGTAATATGGGCGATGGGGGAGCATAACTAAGATCTATTATCTGAGGGGGATGCCATCCAGGTAATAAAATAGGTTGAATGGTGTTGATTTTTCATTTTGGTGTGAGCCAAGCTCTGCCATTGGGTGGATGATGCTTGCCAAGTTGCCTAGGCATAAAGGCAGAGTATGAGAGCTTGCTACTGAAATGCTGGGTAAAGCTGTGTGCAGGTGAAAGAGCCTTTATTAGCTGCATTGAGAAGGTAGCATGTTGTATTTTTGAAGTGCTAAAAAAGGATAAAGTCAGGCCTTTGGCTGACTATTTCTTGAAGATGCATGATGCAAGAAGTGTGAGTATGGAGCAGCTGGCCTGTCGTGACCTAGCCCACTCTGGCATGCTGTACTAGGCCATGCCGTAGGACTGGGACCACCGGGATTGGGATTTTAAACACCCCAGTCTGGGACTGGGACTGGGACTGGGACTGCGACTGCGACTGGGATTTTAAACAACCCAGTCTTAGTCTGCAGCCTTTACAGTCAGCCCACGAACGCCCACGAACGCCCTTGTTCTGTATAGTGGATTACTGCAGGTAATTCGGGACCCTGCTAAATGAGGGTGGGGCACTTATCTGAAGGCTATTCGAGCGGAAGAATCCTTAGCCTAGGACAGTTTGGCAATTTAAGAAGTCTGCTGAATACCATATGTTGAAGGACGTATCACGCGGAAGCCAGCTAATGGCTCAGACCGAAGTAAGCATGGGAGGACTTTATTTGCATAGGACAGCCCCTTTCTCATTCCTAATATTATGCTGCAGTTGCTATGTAGCAGTACTAGGGGGCAGCTGTATGAACATAAAGCCACAGCGAGGCTTTAAAACTGTTTTTGTGGTGGGGGGTGGATTTGGAAGGAAAACAGCAAGATAAAAGTGTGAAAACATAGAGCAAGTGAGTGTGTCATCTGTCTCTTTGAAGAGACATGTGAAAGAAGAACAGCAGATCCACAGACCTCAGGTGGGAGAAGCATGGAAGAATATTCACCCCAAAATGAATACACTTACGCCATCTCAAAGCTTCCATGTGTGATCTGATGCTTTGCAGGTTGAAGGATTTGCCATTTCTGGTTTATAAATGTGCACAGTTGGAAAGAGCCTATTCCTAGAATGTTAGTAGCACACTCTTTAGAAGTGTCCTTACAGCCAAAATGTCAGGTACTCCTTTGGGGTTATGAGGCCTAGAAAAACATCCCAGGGGATCTTATAACATGTCCAGCAACAGGGCAACGAAATCATGGGGAGACCATCCCCCCAAGAATACTACTGCATGTTCTTTGTTTCCCCTCTCTATACCATAGCCACAGTAGGCCTCTTTCAAGCACCCTATTGCTTTGGTAATAGAAAGTGCCACAAAACTGATCCCCAGCCCTTGTCTCACCCATTGCCCCTAACCTTTAGGGGTACCCCTGCCCCCCAAGGAAAGGAGCAATAAACAGGACACCCCCCCCCAAAAAAAAAAAACGCAGTCTGCACCATTCTGTGCCTCCTAGCACCACTTTAATAATGCACCGACACCCCTTTTAACACTGCTCCCCCAAATTTGACTGCCTCTTCTCCCCAAGAGAGGGGGCAGGGGGACTAACCTTTAGGGGTACCACTGCCCCCCAAGGAAAGGCACAATAAACAAGAGTGTGGGAGGGAACCCCACCCCCCCAAAAAAACGAAGTCTGCACCATTCGGTGCCTCCTAGCACCCCTTTAATAATGCACCGACACCTCTTTTAACACTGCTCCCCCACATTTGTCTGCCCCTTCACCCCAAGAGAGGGGGCAGGGGGACATAAAAATGATGTGGATTGCCACCAAAACCCCCCTCCTTTGTAATTCCCCCATTTGTGTCCAAGGGGTTGGGCTCTGCTTGCCACCTATTGGCTCTGCTCCACTCTCTCTTACTCACACTCCGGCCCTGTGGCCTAGACTCTTCCACCACCTTCTCCTGAATCCCTGGCCCTGTCTTTCCTCTGTGACCACCACCCACTCTTGCTCTCTGCCCTTTCTCCATCTATGTCCCCCTTTCTTCTCTAAGTCCAACCAACCACCCCTGCTAGCCTCCGCCATCTGCACCTCTCTCAGCCTGCCCCCTATCTCTCCTCACTCACCACCTGTGCTCCTTCTATTCCTGCCCTCTGACTCAGCCTGGACCTATCCTTGCTCTCTCTGCGCCTGCGCACACACACACACACACACACACACACACACACACACACCAACTGCTCTGCAATCCACCATTCACATGTCGACTCATGCTCTATCCACGCACACACAGCCATTGTACTTACCAATTTAGCAGCCATCTCTGACTTACCTCTGCTTTGCCGCCATCAGTCACCTGGTGCCGAGCCCGGGATTCGAACCCTGGTTGTCTGGTTGGAAGGCGGGAACTTACCCACTGGACCACAGTGGATTCCATATCTCTAGCTTGTCAAATCGTCCCTATATCATGGCTGTGAAGTGCCCTGTGTAGTAGAAGCCAGGAGCAGTGACATCAGGACCTTGATGTTGCTAATAGTGTCTCTTGCACAGTAAAAAGCCATGAAGGAGCTGTAGCTCAGTTGGTTGGGTGACTGCCTTTGGTGGAGCAAGCTACCCTTGGACAGGGGTTCGAATCCAGCCAGTGCCCAGAAACCACATTTAGCTAGAAAATACCAAGATATTTTTGTTTATTTAGAAATATTTTTTTTACTTCAAAAAATGCAGCAACAATTGGAGTAACTATGTTTTTTTGTATTAGAGCCCCAAATTTACAAATTTTGTCCCTCCTGACCCACCCCCTCCCTCCTTTTGCTCAAGTAGGTAAAATAGGAGCAGCGCCTTATTTTCAATGATCAATGTGTTGATGTTTTCTTCAATTTGGTGTTTTGGAGAAGAGTAATATGGGCGATGGGGGAGCATAACTAAGATCTATTATCTGAGGGGGATGCCATCCAGGTAATAAAATAGGTTGAATGGTGTTGATTTTTCATTTTGGTGTGAGCCAAGCTCTGCCATTGGGTGGATGATGCTTGCCAAGTTGCCTAGGCATAAAGGCAGAGTATGAGAGCTTGCTACTGAAATGCTGGGTAAAGCTGTGTGCAGGTGAAAGAGCCTTTATTAGCTGCATTGAGAAGGTAGCATGTTGTATTTTTGAAGTGCTAAAAAAGGATAAAGTCAGGCCTTTGGCTGACTATTTCTTGAAGATGCATGATGCAAGAAGTGTGAGTATGGAGCAGCTGGCCTGTCGTGACCTAGCCCACTCTGGCATGCTGTACTAGGCCATGCCGTAGGACTGGGACCACCGGGATTGGGATTTTAAACACCCCAGTCTGGGACTGGGACTGGGACTGGGACTGCGACTGCGACTGCGACTGGGATTTTAAACAACCCAGTCTTAGTCTGCAGCCTTTACAGTCAGCCCACGAACGCCCATGTTCTGTATAGTGGATTACTGCAGGTAATTCGGGACCCTGCTAAATGAGGGTGGGGCACTTATCTGAAGGCTATTCGAGCGGAAGAATCCTTAGCCTAGGACAGTTTGGCAATTTAAGAAGTCTGCTGAATACCATATGTTGAAGGACGTATCACGCGGAAGCCAGCTAATGGCTCAGACCGAAGTAAGCATGGGAGGACTTTATTTGCATAGGACAGCCCCTTTCTCATTCCTAATATTATGCTGCAGTTGCTATGTAGCAGTACTAGGCGGCAGCTGTATGAACATAAAGCCACAGCGAGGCTTTAAAACTGTTTTTGTGGTGGGGGGTGGATTTGGAAGGAAAACAGCAAGATAAAAGTGTGAAAACATAGAGCAAGTGAGTGTGTCATCTGTCTCTTTGAAGAGACATGTGAAAGAAGAACAGCAGATCCACAGACCTCAGGTGGGAGAAGCATGGAAGAATATTCACCCCAAAATGAATACACTTACGCCATCTCAAAGCTTCCATGTGTGATCTGATGCTTTGCAGGTTGAAGGATTTGCCATTTCTGGTTTATAAATGTGCACAGTTGGAAAGAGCCTATTCCTAGAATGTTAGTAGCACACTCTTTAGAAGTGTCCTTACAGCCAAAATGTCAGGTACTCCTTTGGGGTTATGAGGCCTAGAAAAACATCCCAGGGGATCTTATAACATGTCCAGCAACAGGGCAACGAAATCATGGGGAGACCATCCCCCCAAGAATACTACTGCATGTTCTTTGTTTCCCCTCTCTATACCATAGCCACAGTAGGCCTCTTTCAAGCACCCTATTGCTTTGGTAATAGAAAGTGCCACAAAACTGATCC
This sequence comes from Pleurodeles waltl, assembly GCF_031143425.1. NCBI lineage: Eukaryota > Metazoa > Chordata > Amphibia > Caudata > Salamandridae > Pleurodeles > Pleurodeles waltl. The sequence goes on along the minus strand of NW_027149986.1, from coordinate 152,070 downwards.
CCAGCCCTTGTCTCACCCATTGCCCCTAACCTTTAGGGGTACCCCTGCCCCCCAAGGAAAGGAGCAATAAACAGGACACCCCCCCCCCCAAAAAAAAAAAACGCAGTCTGCACCATTCTGTGCCTCCTAGCACCACTTTAATAATGCACCGACACCCCTTTTAACACTGCTCCCCCAAATTTGACTGCCTCTTCTCCCCAAGAGAGGGGGCAGGGGGACTAACCTTTAGGGGTACCACTGCCCCCCAAGGAAAGGCACAATAAACAAGAGTGTGGGAGGGAACCCCACCCCCCCAAAAAAACGAAGTCTGCACCATTCGGTGCCTCCTAGCACCCCTTTAATAATGCACCGACACCTCTTTTAACACTGCTCCCCCACATTTGTCTGCCCCTTCATCCCAAGAGAGGGGGCAGGGGGACATAAAAATGATGGGGATTGCCACCAAAACCCCCCTCCTTTGTAATTCCCCCATTTGTGTCCAAGGGGTTGGGCTCTGCTTGCCACCTATTGGCTCTGCTCCACTCTCTCTTACTCACACTCCGGCCCTGTGGCCTAGACTCTTCCACCACCTTCTCCTGAATCCCTGGCCCTGTCTTTCCTCTGTGACCACCACCCACTCTTGCTCTCTGCCCTTTCTCCATCTATGTCCCCCTTTCTTCTCTAAGTCCAACCAACCACCCCTGCTAGCCTCCGCCATCTGCACCTCTCTCAGCCTGACCCCTTTCTCTCCTCACTCACCACCTGTGCTCCTTCTATTCCTGCCCTCTGACTCAGCCTGGACCTATCCTTGCTCTCTCTGCGCCTGCGCACACACACACACACACACACACCAACTGCTCTGCAATCCACCATTCACATGTCGACTCATGCTCTATCCACGCACACACAGCCATTGTACTTACCAATTTAGCAGCCATCTCTGACTTACCTCTGCTTTGCCGCCATCAGTCACCTGGTGCCGAGCCCGGGATTCGAACCCTGGTTGTCTGGTTGGAAGGCGGGAACTTACCCACTGGACCACAGTGGATTCCATATCTCTAGCTTGTCAAATCGTCCCTATATCATGGCTGTGAAGTGCCCTGTGTAGTAGAAGCCAGGAGCAGTGACATCAGGACCTTGATGTTGCTAATAGTGTCTCTTGCACGGTAAAAAGCCATGAAGGAGCTGTAGCTCAGTTGGTTGGGTGACTGCCTTTGGTGGAGCAAGCTACCCTTGGACAGGGGTTCGAATCCAGCCAGTGCCCAGAAACCACATTTAGCTAGAAAATACCAAGATATTTTTGTTTATTTAGAAATATTTTTTTTACTTCAAAAAATGCAGCAACAATTGGAGTAACTATGTTTTTTTGTATTAGAGCCCCAAATTTACAAATTTTGTCCCTCCTGACCCACCCCCTCCCTCCTTTTGCTCAAGTAGGTAAAATAGGAGCAGCGCCTTATTTTCAATGATCAATGTGTTGATGTTTTCTTCAATTTGGTGTTTTGGAGAAGAGTAATATGGGCGATGGGGGAGCATAACTAAGATCTATTATCTGAGGGGGATGCCATCCAGGTAATAAAATAGGTTGAATGGTGTTGATTTTTCATTTTGGTGTGAGCCAAGCTCTGCCATTGGGTGGATGATGCTTGCCAAGTTGCCTAGGCATAAAGGCAGAGTATGAGAGCTTGCTACTGAAATGCTGGGTAAAGCTGTGTGCAGGTGAAAGAGCCTTTATTAGCTGCATTGAGAAGGTAGCATGTTGTATTTTTGAAGTGCTAAAAAAGGATAAAGTCAGGCCTTTGGCTGACTATTTCTTGAAGATGCATGATGCAAGAAGTGTGAGTATGGAGCAGCTGGCCTGTCGTGACCTAGCCCACTCTGGCATGCTGTACTAGGCCATGCCGTAGGACTGGGACCACCGGGATTGGGATTTTAAACACCCCAGTCTGGGACTGGGACTGGGACTGGGACTGCGACTGCGACTGCGACTGGGATTTTAAACAACCCAGTCTTAGTCTGCAGCCTTTACAGTCAGCCCACGAACGCCCATGTTCTGTATAGTGGATTACTGCAGGTAATTCGGGACCCTGCTAAATGAGGGTGGGGCACTTATCTGAAGGCTATTCGAGCGGAAGAATCCTTAGCCTAGGACAGTTTGGCAATTTAAGAAGTCTGCTGAATACCATATGTTGAAGGACGTATCACGCGGAAGCCAGCTAATGGCTCAGACCGAAGTAAGCATGGGAGGACTTTATTTGCATAGGACAGCCCCTTTCTCATTCCTAATATTATGCTGCAGTTGCTATGTAGCAGTACTAGGCGGCAGCTGTATGAACATAAAGCCACAGCGAGGCTTTAAAACTGTTTTTGTGGTGGGGGGTGGATTTGGAAGGAAAACAGCAAGATAAAAGTGTGAAAACATAGAGCAAGTGAGTGTGTCATCTGTCTCTTTGAAGAGACATGTGAAAGAAGAACAGCAGATCCACAGACCTCAGGTGGGAGAAGCATGGAAGAATATTCACCCCAAAATGAATACACTTACGCCATCTCAAAGCTTCCATGTGTGATCTGATGCTTTGCAGGTTGAAGGATTTGCCATTTCTGGTTTATAAATGTGCACAGTTGGAAAGAGCCTATTCCTAGAATGTTAGTAGCACACTCTTTAGAAGTGTCCTTACAGCCAAAATGTCAGGTACTCCTTTGGGGTTATGAGGCCTAGAAAAACATCCCAGGGGATCTTATAACATGTCCAGCAACAGGGCAACGAAATCATGGGGAGACCATCCCCCCAAGAATACTACTGCATGTTCTTTGTTTCCCCTCTCTATACCATAGCCACAGTAGGCCTCTTTCAAGCACCCTATTGCTTTGGTAATAGAAAGTGCCACAAAACTGATCCCCAGCCCTTGTCTCACCCATTGCCCCTAACCTTTAGGGGTACCCCTGCCCCCCAAGGAAAGGAGCAATAAACAGGACACCCCCCCCCCAAAAAAAAAAAACGCAGTCTGCACCATTCTGTGCCTCCTAGCACCACTTTAATAATGCACCGACACCCCTTTTAACACTGCTCCCCCAAATTTGACTGCCTCTTCTCCCCAAGAGAGGGGGCAGGGGGACTAACCTTTAGGGGTACCACTGCCCCCCAAGGAAAGGCACAATAAACAAGAGTGTGGGAGGGAACCCCACCCCCCCAAAAAAACGAAGTCTGCACCATTCGGTGCCTCCTAGCACCCCTTTAATAATGCACCGACACCTCTTTTAACACTGCTCCCCCACATTTGTCTGCCCCTTCACCCCAAGAGAGGGGGCAGGGGGACATAAAAATGATGTGGATTGCCACCAAAACCCCCCTCCTTTGTAATTCCCCCATTTGTGTCCAAGGGGTTGGGCTCTGCTTGCCACCTATTGGCTCTGCTCCACTCTCTCTTACTCACACTCCGGCCCTGTGGCCTAGACTCTTCCACCACCTTCTCCTGAATCCCTGGCCCTGTCTTTCCTCTGTGACCACCACCCACTCTTGCTCTCTGCCCTTTCTCCATCTATGTCCCCCTTTCTTCTCTAAGTCCAACCAACCACCCCTGCTAGCCTCCGCCATCTGCACCTCTCTCAGCCTGCCCCCTATCTCTCCTCACTCACCACCTGTGCTCCTTCTATTCCTGCCCTCTGACTCAGCCTGGACCTATCCTTGCTCTCTCTGCGCCTGCGCACACACACACACACACACACACACACACACACACCAACTGCTCTGCAATCCACCATTCACATGTCGACTCATGCTCTATCCACGCACACACAGCCATTGTACTTACCAATTTAGCAGCCATCTCTGACTTACCTCTGCTTTGCCGCCATCAGTCACCTGGTGCCGAGCCCGGGATTCGAACCCTGGTTGTCTGGTTGGAAGGCGGGAACTTACCCACTGGACCACAGTGGATTCCATATCTCTAGCTTGTCAAATCGTCCCTATATCATGGCTGTGAAGTGCCCTGTGTAGTAGAAGCCAGGAGCAGTGACATCAGGACCTTGATGTTGCTAATAGTGTCTCTTGCACAGTAAAAAGCCATGAAGGAGCTGTAGCTCAGTTGGTTGGGTGACTGCCTTTGGTGGAGCAAGCTACCCTTGGACAGGGGTTCGAATCCAGCCAGTGCCCAGAAACCACATTTAGCTAGAAAATACCAAGATATTTTTGTTTATTTAGAAATATTTTTTTTACTTCAAAAAATGCAGCAACAATTGGAGTAACTATGTTTTTTTGTATTAGAGCCCCAAATTTACAAATTTTGTCCCTCCTGACCCACCCCCTCCCTCCTTTTGCTCAAGTAGGTAAAATAGGAGCAGCGCCTTATTTTCAATGATCAATGTGTTGATGTTTTCTTCAATTTGGTGTTTTGGAGAAGAGTAATATGGGCGATGGGGGAGCATAACTAAGATCTATTATCTGAGGGGGATGCCATCCAGGTAATAAAATAGGTTGAATGGTGTTGATTTTTCATTTTGGTGTGAGCCAAGCTCTGCCATTGGGTGGATGATGCTTGCCAAGTTGCCTAGGCATAAAGGCAGAGTATGAGAGCTTGCTACTGAAATGCTGGGTAAAGCTGTGTGCAGGTGAAAGAGCCTTTATTAGCTGCATTGAGAAGGTAGCATGTTGTATTTTTGAAGTGCTAAAAAAGGATAAAGTCAGGCCTTTGTCTGACTATTTCTTGAAGATGCATGATGCAAGAAGTGTGAGTATGGAGCAGCTGGCCTGTCGTGACCTAGCCCACTCTGGCATGCTGTACTAGGCCATGCCGTAGGACTGGGACCACCGGGATTGGGATTTTAAACACCCCAGTCTGGGACTGGGACTGGGACTGGGACTGCGACTGCGACTGGGATTTTAAACAACCCAGTCTTAGTCTGCAGCCTTTACAGTCAGCCCACGAACGCCCATGTTCTGTATAGTGGATTACTGCAGGTAATTCGGGACCCTGCTAAATGAGGGTGGGGCACTTATCTGAAGGCTATTCGAGCGGAAGAATCCTTAGCCTAGGACAGTTTGGCAATTTAAGAAGTCTGCTGAATACCATATGTTGAAGGACGTATCACGCGGAAGCCAGCTAATGGCTCAGACCGAAGTAAGCATGGGAGGACTTTATTTGCATAGGACAGCCCCTTTCTCATTCCTAATATTATGCTGCAGTTGCTATGTAGCAGTACTAGGGGGCAGCTGTATGAACATAAAGCCACAGCGAGGCTTTAAAACTGTTTTTGTGGTGGGGGGTGGATTTGGAAGGAAAACAGCAAGATAAAAGTGTGAAAACATAGAGCAAGTGAGTGTGTCATCTGTCTCTTTGAAGAGACATGTGAAAGAAGAACAGCAGATCCACAGACCTCAGGTGGGAGAAGCATGGAAGAATATTCACCCCAAAATGAATACACTTACGCCATCTCAAAGCTTCCATGTGTGATCTGATGCTTTGCAGGTTGAAGGATTTGCCATTTCTGGTTTATAAATGTGCACAGTTGGAAAGAGCCTATTCCTAGAATGTTAGTAGCACACTCTTTAGAAGTGTCCTTACAGCCAAAATGTCAGGTACTCCTTTGGGGTTATGAGGCCTAGAAAAACATCCCAGGGGATCTTATAACATGTCCAGCAACAGGGCAACGAAATCATGGGGAGACCATCCCCCCAAGAATACTACTGCATGTTCTTTGTTTCCCCTCTCTATACCATAGCCACAGTAGGCCTCTTTCAAGCACCCTATTGCTTTGGTAATAGAAAGTGCCACAAAACTGATCCCCAGCCCTTGTCTCACCCATTGCCCCTAACCTTTAGGGGTACCCCTGCCCCCCAAGGAAAGGAGCAATAAACAGGACACCCCCCCCCCCAAAAAAAAAAACGCAGTCTGCACCATTCTGTGCCTCCTAGCACCACTTTAATAATGCACCGACACCCCTTTTAACACTGCTCCCCCAAATTTGACTGCCTCTTCTCCCCAAGAGAGGGGGCAGGGGGACTAACCTTTAGGGGTACCACTGCCCCCCAAGGAAAGGCACAATAAACAAGAGTGTGGGAGGGAACCCCACCCCCCCAAAAAAACGAAGTCTGCACCATTCGGTGCCTCCTAGCACCCCTTTAATAATGCACCGACACCTCTTTTAACACTGCTCCCCCACATTTGTCTGCCCCTTCATCCCAAGAGAGGGGGCAGGGGGACATAAAAATGATGGGGATTGCCACCAAAACCCCCCTCCTTTGTAATTCCCCCATTTGTGTCCAAGGGGTTGGGCTCTGCTTGCCACCTATTGGCTCTGCTCCACTCTCTCTTACTCACACTCCGGCCCTGTGGCCTAGACTCTTCCACCACCTTCTCCTGAATCCCTGGCCCTGTCTTTCCTCTGTGACCACCACCCACTCTTGCTCTCTGCCCTTTCTCCATCTATGTCCCCCTTTCTTCTCTAAGTCCAACCAACCACCCCTGCTAGCCTCCGCCATCTGCACCTCTCTCAGCCTGACCCCTTTCTCTCCTCACTCACCACCTGTGCTCCTTCTATTCCTGCCCTCTGACTCAGCCTGGACCTATCCTTGCTCTCTCTGCGCCTGCGCACACACACACACACACACACACCAACTGCTCTGCAATCCACCATTCACATGTCGACTCATGCTCTATCCACGCACACACAGCCATTGTACTTACCAATTTAGCAGCCATCTCTGACTTACCTCTGCTTTGCCGCCATCAGTCACCTGGTGCCGAGCCCGGGATTCGAACCCTGGTTGTCTGGTTGGAAGGCGGGAACTTACCCACTGGACCACAGTGGATTCCATATCTCTAGCTTGTCAAATCGTCCCTATATCATGGCTGTGAAGTGCCCTGTGTAGTAGAAGCCAGGAGCAGTGACATCAGGACCTTGATGTTGCTAATAGTGTCTCTTGCACGGTAAAAAGCCATGAAGGAGCTGTAGCTCAGTTGGTTGGGTGACTGCCTTTGGTGGAGCAAGCTACCCTTGGACAGGGGTTCGAATCCAGCCAGTGCCCAGAAACCACATTTAGCTAGAAAATACCAAGATATTTTTGTTTATTTAGAAATATTTTTTTTACTTCAAAAAATGCAGCAACAATTGGAGTAACTATGTTTTTTTGTATTAGAGCCCCAAATTTACAAATTTTGTCCCTCCTGACCCACCCCCTCCCTCCTTTTGCTCAAGTAGGTAAAATAGGAGCAGCGCCTTATTTTCAATGATCAATGTGTTGATGTTTTCTTCAATTTGGTGTTTTGGAGAAGAGTAATATGGGCGATGGGGGAGCATAACTAAGATCTATTATCTGAGGGGGATGCCATCCAGGTAATAAAATAGGTTGAATGGTGTTGATTTTTCATTTTGGTGTGAGCCAAGCTCTGCCATTGGGTGGATGATGCTTGCCAAGTTGCCTAGGCATAAAGGCAGAGTATGAGAGCTTGCTACTGAAATGCTGGGTAAAGCTGTGTGCAGGTGAAAGAGCCTTTATTAGCTGCATTGAGAAGGTAGCATGTTGTATTTTTGAAGTGCTAAAAAAGGATAAAGTCAGGCCTTTGGCTGACTATTTCTTGAAGATGCATGATGCAAGAAGTGTGAGTATGGAGCAGCTGGCCTGTCGTGACCTAGCCCACTCTGGCATGCTGTACTAGGCCATGCCGTAGGACTGGGACCACCGGGATTGGGATTTTAAACACCCCAGTCTGGGACTGGGACTGGGACTGGGACTGCGACTGCGACTGCGACTGGGATTTTAAACAACCCAGTCTTAGTCTGCAGCCTTTACAGTCAGCCCACGAACGCCCATGTTCTGTATAGTGGATTACTGCAGGTAATTCGGGACCCTGCTAAATGAGGGTGGGGCACTTATCTGAAGGCTATTCGAGCGGAAGAATCCTTAGCCTAGGACAGTTTGGCAATTTAAGAAGTCTGCTGAATACCATATGTTGAAGGACGTATCACGCGGAAGCCAGCTAATGGCTCAGACCGAAGTAAGCATGGGAGGACTTTATTTGCATAGGACAGCCCCTTTCTCATTCCTAATATTATGCTGCAGTTGCTATGTAGCAGTACTAGGCGGCAGCTGTATGAACATAAAGCCACAGCGAGGCTTTAAAACTGTTTTTGTGGTGGGGGGTGGATTTGGAAGGAAAACAGCAAGATAAAAGTGTGAAAACATAGAGCAAGTGAGTGTGTCATCTGTCTCTTTGAAGAGACATGTGAAAGAAGAACAGCAGATCCACAGACCTCAGGTGGGAGAAGCATGGAAGAATATTCACCCCAAAATGAATACACTTACGCCATCTCAAAGCTTCCATGTGTGATCTGATGCTTTGCAGGTTGAAGGATTTGCCATTTCTGGTTTATAAATGTGCACAGTTGGAAAGAGCCTATTCCTAGAATGTTAGTAGCACACTCTTTAGAAGTGTCCTTACAGCCAAAATGTCAGGTACTCCTTTGGGGTTATGAGGCCTAGAAAAACATCCCAGGGGATCTTATAACATGTCCAGCAACAGGGCAACGAAATCATGGGGAGACCATCCCCCCAAGAATACTACTGCATGTTCTTTGTTTCCCCTCTCTATACCATAGCCACAGTAGGCCTCTTTCAAGCACCCTATTGCTTTGGTAATAGAAAGTGCCACAAAACTGATCCCCAGCCCTTGTCTCACCCATTGCCCCTAACCTTTAGGGGTACCCCTGCCCCCCAAGGAAAGGAGCAATAAACAGGACACCCCCCCCCCAAAAAAAAAAAACGCAGTCTGCACCATTCTGTGCCTCCTAGCACCACTTTAATAATGCACCGACACCCCTTTTAACACTGCTCCCCCAAATTTGACTGCCTCTTCTCCCCAAGAGAGGGGGCAGGGGGACTAACCTTTAGGGGTACCACTGCCCCCCAAGGAAAGGCACAATAAACAAGAGTGTGGGAGGGAACCCCACCCCCCCAAAAAAACGAAGTCTGCACCATTCGGTGCCTCCTAGCACCCCTTTAATAATGCACCGACACCTCTTTTAACACTGCTCCCCCACATTTGTCTGCCCCTTCACCCCAAGAGAGGGGGCAGGGGGACATAAAAATGATGTGGATTGCCACCAAAACCCCCCTCCTTTGTAATTCCCCCATTTGTGTCCAAGGGGTTGGGCTCTGCTTGCCACCTATTGGCTCTGCTCCACTCTCTCTTACTCACACTCCGGCCCTGTGGCCTAGACTCTTCCACCACCTTCTCCTGAATCCCTGGCCCTGTCTTTCCTCTGTGACCACCACCCACTCTTGCTCTCTGCCCTTTCTCCATCTATGTCCCCCTTTCTTCTCTAAGTCCAACCAACCACCCCTGCTAGCCTCCGCCATCTGCACCTCTCTCAGCCTGCCCCCTATCTCTCCTCACTCACCACCTGTGCTCCTTCTATTCCTGCCCTCTGACTCAGCCTGGACCTATCCTTGCTCTCTCTGCGCCTGCGCACACACACACACACACACACACACACACACACACCAACTGCTCTGCAATCCACCATTCACATGTCGACTCATGCTCTATCCACGCACACACAGCCATTGTACTTACCAATTTAGCAGCCATCTCTGACTTACCTCTGCTTTGCCGCCATCAGTCACCTGGTGCCGAGCCCGGGATTCGAACCCTGGTTGTCTGGTTGGAAGGCGGGAACTTACCCACTGGACCACAGTGGATTCCATATCTCTAGCTTGTCAAATCGTCCCTATATCATGGCTGTGAAGTGCCCTGTGTAGTAGAAGCCAGGAGCAGTGACATCAGGACCTTGATGTTGCTAATAGTGTCTCTTGCACAGTAAAAAGCCATGAAGGAGCTGTAGCTCAGTTGGTTGGGTGACTGCCTTTGGTGGAGCAAGCTACCCTTGGACAGGGGTTCGAATCCAGCCAGTGCCCAGAAACCACATTTAGCTAGAAAATACCAAGATATTTTTGTTTATTTAGAAATATTTTTTTTACTTCAAAAAATGCAGCAACAATTGGAGTAACTATGTTTTTTTGTATTAGAGCCCCAAATTTACAAATTTTGTCCCTCCTGACCCACCCCCTCCCTCCTTTTGCTCAAGTAGGTAAAATAGGAGCAGCGCCTTATTTTCAATGATCAATGTGTTGATGTTTTCTTCAATTTGGTGTTTTGGAGAAGAGTAATATGGGCGATGGGGGAGCATAACTAAGATCTATTATCTGAGGGGGATGCCATCCAGGTAATAAAATAGGTTGAATGGTGTTGATTTTTCATTTTGGTGTGAGCCAAGCTCTGCCATTGGGTGGATGATGCTTGCCAAGTTGCCTAGGCATAAAGGCAGAGTATGAGAGCTTGCTACTGAAATGCTGGGTAAAGCTGTGTGCAGGTGAAAGAGCCTTTATTAGCTGCATTGAGAAGGTAGCATGTTGTATTTTTGAAGTGCTAAAAAAGGATAAAGTCAGGCCTTTGTCTGACTATTTCTTGAAGATGCATGATGCAAGAAGTGTGAGTATGGAGCAGCTGGCCTGTCGTGACCTAGCCCACTCTGGCATGCTGTACTAGGCCATGCCGTAGGACTGGGACCACCGGGATTGGGATTTTAAACACCCCAGTCTGGGACTGGGACTGGGACTGGGACTGCGACTGCGACTGGGATTTTAAACAACCCAGTCTTAGTCTGCAGCCTTTACAGTCAGCCCACGAACGCCCACGAACGCCCTTGTTCTGTATAGTGGATTACTGCAGGTAATTCGGGACCCTGCTAAATGAGGGTGGGGCACTTATCTGAAGGCTATTCGAGCGGAAGAATCCTTAGCCTAGGACAGTTTGGCAATTTAAGAAGTCTGCTGAATACCATATGTTGAAGGACGTATCACGCGGAAGCCAGCTAATGGCTCAGACCGAAGTAAGCATGGGAGGACTTTATTTGCATAGGACAGCCCCTTTCTCATTCCTAATATTATGCTGCAGTTGCTATGTAGCAGTACTAGGGGGCAGCTGTATGAACATAAAGCCACAGCGAGGCTTTAAAACTGTTTTTGTGGTGGGGGGTGGATTTGGAAGGAAAACAGCAAGATAAAAGTGTGAAAACATAGAGCAAGTGAGTGTGTCATCTGTCTCTTTGAAGAGACATGTGAAAGAAGAACAGCAGATCCACAGACCTCAGGTGGGAGAAGCATGGAAGAATATTCACCCCAAAATGAATACACTTACGCCATCTCAAAGCTTCCATGTGTGATCTGATGCTTTGCAGGTTGAAGGATTTGCCATTTCTGGTTTATAAATGTGCACAGTTGGAAAGAGCCTATTCCTAGAATGTTAGTAGCACACTCTTTAGAAGTGTCCTTACAGCCAAAATGTCAGGTACTCCTTTGGGGTTATGAGGCCTAGAAAAACATCCCAGGGGATCTTATAACATGTCCAGCAACAGGGCAACGAAATCATGGGGAGACCATCCCCCCAAGAATACTACTGCATGTTCTTTGTTTCCCCTCTCTATACCATAGCCACAGTAGGCCTCTTTCAAGCACCCTATTGCTTTGGTAATAGAAAGTGCCACAAAACTGATCCCCAGCCCTTGTCTCACCCATTGCCCCTAACCTTTAGGGGTACCCCTGCCCCCCAAGGAAAGGAGCAATAAACAGGACACCCCCCCCCCAAAAAAAAAAAACGCAGTCTGCACCATTCTGTGCCTCCTAGCACCACTTTAATAATGCACCGACACCCCTTTTAACACTGCTCCCCCAAATTTGACTGCCTCTTCTCCCCAAGAGAGGGGGCAGGGGGACTAACCTTTAGGGGTACCACTGCCCCCCAAGGAAAGGCACAATAAACAAGAGTGTGGGAGGGAACCCCACCCCCCCAAAAAAACGAAGTCTGCACCATTCGGTGCCTCCTAGCACCCCTTTAATAATGCACCGACACCTCTTTTAACACTGCTCCCCCACATTTGTCTGCCCCTTCACCCCAAGAGAGGGGGCAGGGGGACATAAAAATGATGGGGATTGCCACCAAAACCCCCCTCCTTTGTAATTCCCCCATTTGTGTCCAAGGGGTTGGGCTCTGCTTGCCACCTATTGGCTCTGCTCCACTCTCTCTTACTCACACTCCGGCCCTGTGGCCTAGACTCTTCCACCACCTTCTCCTGAATCCCTGGCCCTGTCTTTCCTCTGTGACCACCACCCACTCTTGCTCTCTGCCCTTTCTCCATCTATGTCCCCCTTTCTTCTCTAAGTCCAACCAACCACCCCTGCTAGCCTCCGCCATCTGCACCTCTCTCAGCCTGCCCCCTATCTCTCCTCACTCACCACCTGTGCTCCTTCTATTCCTGCCCTCTGACTCAGCCTGGACCTATCCTTGCTCTCTCTGCGCCTGCGCACACACACACACACACACACACACACACACACACACCAACTGCTCTGCAATCCACCATTCACATGTCGACTCATGCTCTATCCACGCACACACAGCCATTGTACTTACCAATTTAGCAGCCATCTCTGACTTACCTCTGCTTTGCCGCCATCAGTCACCTGGTGCCGAGCCCGGGATTCGAACCCTGGTTGTCTGGTTGGAAGGCGGGAACTTACCCACTGGACCACAGTGGATTCCATATCTCTAGCTTGTCAAATCGTCCCTATATCATGGCTGTGAAGTGCCCTGTGTAGTAGAAGCCAGGAGCAGTGACATCAGGACCTTGATGTTGCTAATAGTGTCTCTTGCACAGTAAAAAGCCATGAAGGAGCTGTAGCTCAGTTGGTTGGGTGACTGCCTTTGGTGGAGCAAGCTACCCTTGGACAGGGGTTCGAATCCAGCCAGTGCCCAGAAACCACATTTAGCTAGAAAATACCAAGATATTTTTGTTTATTTAGAAATATTTTTTTTACTTCAAAAAATGCAGCAACAATTGGAGTAACTATGTTTTTTTGTATTAGAGCCCCAAATTTACAAATTTTGTCCCTCCTGACCCACCCCCTCCCTCCTTTTGCTCAAGTAGGTAAAATAGGAGCAGCGCCTTATTTTCAATGATCAATGTGTTGATGTTTTCTTCAATTTGGTGTTTTGGAGAAGAGTAATATGGGCGATGGGGGAGCATAACTAAGATCTATTATCTGAGGGGGATGCCATCCAGGTAATAAAATAGGTTGAATGGTGTTGATTTTTCATTTTGGTGTGAGCCAAGCTCTGCCATTGGGTGGATGATGCTTGCCAAGTTGCCTAGGCATAAAGGCAGAGTATGAGAGCTTGCTACTGAAATGCTGGGTAAAGCTGTGTGCAGGTGAAAGAGCCTTTATTAGCTGCATTGAGAAGGTAGCATGTTGTATTTTTGAAGTGCTAAAAAAGGATAAAGTCAGGCCTTTGTCTGACTATTTCTTGAAGATGCATGATGCAAGAAGTGTGAGTATGGAGCAGCTGGCCTGTCGTGACCTAGCCCACTCTGGCATGCTGTACTAGGCCATGCCGTAGGACTGGGACCACCGGGATTGGGATTTTAAACACCCCAGTCTGGGACTGGGACTGGGACTGGGACTGCGACTGCGACTGGGATTTTAAACAACCCAGTCTTAGTCTGCAGCCTTTACAGTCAGCCCACGAACGCCCACGAACGCCCTTGTTCTGTATAGTGGATTACTGCAGGTAATTCGGGACCCTGCTAAATGAGGGTGGGGCACTTATCTGAAGGCTATTCGAGCGGAAGAATCCTTAGCCTAGGACAGTTTGGCAATTTAAGAAGTCTGCTGAATACCATATGTTGAAGGACGTATCACGCGGAAGCCAGCTAATGGCTCAGACCGAAGTAAGCATGGGAGGACTTTATTTGCATAGGACAGCCCCTTTCTCATTCCTAATATTATGCTGCAGTTGCTATGTAGCAGTACTAGGGGGCAGCTGTATGAACATAAAGCCACAGCGAGGCTTTAAAACTGTTTTTGTGGTGGGGGGTGGATTTGGAAGGAAAACAGCAAGATAAAAGTGTGAAAACATAGAGCAAGTGAGTGTGTCATCTGTCTCTTTGAAGAGACATGTGAAAGAAGAACAGCAGATCCACAGACCTCAGGTGGGAGAAGCATGGAAGAATATTCACCCCAAAATGAATACACTTACGCCATCTCAAAGCTTCCATGTGTGATCTGATGCTTTGCAGGTTGAAGGATTTGCCATTTCTGGTTTATAAATGTGCACAGTTGGAAAGAGCCTATTCCTAGAATGTTAGTAGCACACTCTTTAGAAGTGTCCTTACAGCCAAAATGTCAGGTACTCCTTTGGGGTTATGAGGCCTAGAAAAACATCCCAGGGGATCTTATAACATGTCCAGCAACAGGGCAACGAAATCATGGGGAGACCATCCCCCCAAGAATACTACTGCATGTTCTTTGTTTCCCCTCTCTATACCATAGCCACAGTAGGCCTCTTTCAAGCACCCTATTGCTTTGGTAATAGAAAGTGCCACAAAACTGATCCCCAGCCCTTGTCTCACCCATTGCCCCTAACCTTTAGGGGTACCCCTGCCCCCCAAGGAAAGGAGCAATAAACAGGACACCCCCCCCCCCAAAAAAAAAAACGCAGTCTGCACCATTCTGTGCCTCCTAGCACCACTTTAATAATGCACCGACACCCCTTTTAACACTGCTCCCCCAAATTTGACTGCCTCTTCTCCCCAAGAGAGGGGGCAGGGGGACTAACCTTTAGGGGTACCACTGCCCCCCAAGGAAAGGCACAATAAACAAGAGTGTGGGAGGGAACCCCACCCCCCCAAAAAAACGAAGTCTGCACCATTCGGTGCCTCCTAGCACCCCTTTAATAATGCACCGACACCTCTTTTAACACTGCTCCCCCACATTTGTCTGCCCCTTCATCCCAAGAGAGGGGGCAGGGGGACATAAAAATGATGGGGATTGCCACCAAAACCCCCCTCCTTTGTAATTCCCCCATTTGTGTCCAAGGGGTTGGGCTCTGCTTGCCACCTATTGGCTCTGCTCCACTCTCTCTTACTCACACTCCGGCCCTGTGGCCTAGACTCTTCCACCACCTTCTCCTGAATCCCTGGCCCTGTCTTTCCTCTGTGACCACCACCCACTCTTGCTCTCTGCCCTTTCTCCATCTATGTCCCCCTTTCTTCTCTAAGTCCAACCAACCACCCCTGCTAGCCTCCGCCATCTGCACCTCTCTCAGCCTGACCCCTTTCTCTCCTCACTCACCACCTGTGCTCCTTCTATTCCTGCCCTCTGACTCAGCCTGGACCTATCCTTGCTCTCTCTGCGCCTGCGCACACACACACACACACACACACCAACTGCTCTGCAATCCACCATTCACATGTCGACTCATGCTCTATCCACGCACACACAGCCATTGTACTTACCAATTTAGCAGCCATCTCTGACTTACCTCTGCTTTGCCGCCATCAGTCACCTGGTGCCGAGCCCGGGATTCGAACCCTGGTTGTCTGGTTGGAAGGCGGGAACTTACCCACTGGACCACAGTGGATTCCATATCTCTAGCTTGTCAAATCGTCCCTATATCATGGCTGTGAAGTGCCCTGTGTAGTAGAAGCCAGGAGCAGTGACATCAGGACCTTGATGTTGCTAATAGTGTCTCTTGCACGGTAAAAAGCCATGAAGGAGCTGTAGCTCAGTTGGTTGGGTGACTGCCTTTGGTGGAGCAAGCTACCCTTGGACAGGGGTTCGAATCCAGCCAGTGCCCAGAAACCACATTTAGCTAGAAAATACCAAGATATTTTTGTTTATTTAGAAATATTTTTTTTACTTCAAAAAATGCAGCAACAATTGGAGTAACTATGTTTTTTTGTATTAGAGCCCCAAATTTACAAATTTTGTCCCTCCTGACCCACCCCCTCCCTCCTTTTGCTCAAGTAGGTAAAATAGGAGCAGCGCCTTATTTTCAATGATCAATGTGTTGATGTTTTCTTCAATTTGGTGTTTTGGAGAAGAGTAATATGGGCGATGGGGGAGCATAACTAAGATCTATTATCTGAGGGGGATGCCATCCAGGTAATAAAATAGGTTGAATGGTGTTGATTTTTCATTTTGGTGTGAGCCAAGCTCTGCCATTGGGTGGATGATGCTTGCCAAGTTGCCTAGGCATAAAGGCAGAGTATGAGAGCTTGCTACTGAAATGCTGGGTAAAGCTGTGTGCAGGTGAAAGAGCCTTTATTAGCTGCATTGAGAAGGTAGCATGTTGTATTTTTGAAGTGCTAAAAAAGGATAAAGTCAGGCCTTTGGCTGACTATTTCTTGAAGATGCATGATGCAAGAAGTGTGAGTATGGAGCAGCTGGCCTGTCGTGACCTAGCCCACTCTGGCATGCTGTACTAGGCCATGCCGTAGGACTGGGACCACCGGGATTGGGATTTTAAACACCCCAGTCTGGGACTGGGACTGGGACTGGGACTGCGACTGCGACTGCGACTGGGATTTTAAACAACCCAGTCTTAGTCTGCAGCCTTTACAGTCAGCCCACGAACGCCCATGTTCTGTATAGTGGATTACTGCAGGTAATTCGGGACCCTGCTAAATGAGGGTGGGGCACTTATCTGAAGGCTATTCGAGCGGAAGAATCCTTAGCCTAGGACAGTTTGGCAATTTAAGAAGTCTGCTGAATACCATATGTTGAAGGACGTATCACGCGGAAGCCAGCTAATGGCTCAGACCGAAGTAAGCATGGGAGGACTTTATTTGCATAGGACAGCCCCTTTCTCATTCCTAATATTATGCTGCAGTTGCTATGTAGCAGTACTAGGCGGCAGCTGTATGAACATAAAGCCACAGCGAGGCTTTAAAACTGTTTTTGTGGTGGGGGGTGGATTTGGAAGGAAAACAGCAAGATAAAAGTGTGAAAACATAGAGCAAGTGAGTGTGTCATCTGTCTCTTTGAAGAGACATGTGAAAGAAGAACAGCAGATCCACAGACCTCAGGTGGGAGAAGCATGGAAGAATATTCACCCCAAAATGAATACACTTACGCCATCTCAAAGCTTCCATGTGTGATCTGATGCTTTGCAGGTTGAAGGATTTGCCATTTCTGGTTTATAAATGTGCACAGTTGGAAAGAGCCTATTCCTAGAATGTTAGTAGCACACTCTTTAGAAGTGTCCTTACAGCCAAAATGTCAGGTACTCCTTTGGGGTTATGAGGCCTAGAAAAACATCCCAGGGGATCTTATAACATGTCCAGCAACAGGGCAACGAAATCATGGGGAGACCATCCCCCCAAGAATACTACTGCATGTTCTTTGTTTCCCCTCTCTATACCATAGCCACAGTAGGCCTCTTTCAAGCACCCTATTGCTTTGGTAATAGAAAGTGCCACAAAACTGATCCCCAGCCCTTGTCTCACCCATTGCCCCTAACCTTTAGGGGTACCCCTGCCCCCCAAGGAAAGGAGCAATAAACAGGACACCCCCCCCCAAAAAAAAAAAACGCAGTCTGCACCATTCTGTGCCTCCTAGCACCACTTTAATAATGCACCGACACCCCTTTTAACACTGCTCCCCCAAATTTGACTGCCTCTTCTCCCCAAGAGAGGGGGCAGGGGGACTAACCTTTAGGGGTACCACTGCCCCCCAAGGAAAGGCACAATAAACAAGAGTGTGGGAGGGAACCCCACCCCCCCAAAAAAACGAAGTCTGCACCATTCGGTGCCTCCTAGCACCCCTTTAATAATGCACCGACACCTCTTTTAACACTGCTCCCCCACATTTGTCTGCCCCTTCACCCCAAGAGAGGGGGCAGGGGGACATAAAAATGATGTGGATTGCCACCAAAACCCCCCTCCTTTGTAATTCCCCCATTTGTGTCCAAGGGGTTGGGCTCTGCTTGCCACCTATTGGCTCTGCTCCACTCTCTCTTACTCACACTCCGGCCCTGTGGCCTAGACTCTTCCACCACCTTCTCCTGAATCCCTGGCCCTGTCTTTCCTCTGTGACCACCACCCACTCTTGCTCTCTGCCCTTTCTCCATCTATGTCCCCCTTTCTTCTCTAAGTCCAACCAACCACCCCTGCTAGCCTCCGCCATCTGCACCTCTCTCAGCCTGCCCCCTATCTCTCCTCACTCACCACCTGTGCTCCTTCTATTCCTGCCCTCTGACTCAGCCTGGACCTATCCTTGCTCTCTCTGCGCCTGCGCACACACACACACACACACACACACACACACACACACCAACTGCTCTGCAATCCACCATTCACATGTCGACTCATGCTCTATCCACGCACACACAGCCATTGTACTTACCAATTTAGCAGCCATCTCTGACTTACCTCTGCTTTGCCGCCATCAGTCACCTGGTGCCGAGCCCGGGATTCGAACCCTGGTTGTCTGGTTGGAAGGCGGGAACTTACCCACTGGACCACAGTGGATTCCATATCTCTAGCTTGTCAAATCGTCCCTATATCATGGCTGTGAAGTGCCCTGTGTAGTAGAAGCCAGGAGCAGTGACATCAGGACCTTGATGTTGCTAATAGTGTCTCTTGCACAGTAAAAAGCCATGAAGGAGCTGTAGCTCAGTTGGTTGGGTGACTGCCTTTGGTGGAGCAAGCTACCCTTGGACAGGGGTTCGAATCCAGCCAGTGCCCAGAAACCACATTTAGCTAGAAAATACCAAGATATTTTTGTTTATTTAGAAATATTTTTTTTACTTCAAAAAATGCAGCAACAATTGGAGTAACTATGTTTTTTTGTATTAGAGCCCCAAATTTACAAATTTTGTCCCTCCTGACCCACCCCCTCCCTCCTTTTGCTCAAGTAGGTAAAATAGGAGCAGCGCCTTATTTTCAATGATCAATGTGTTGATGTTTTCTTCAATTTGGTGTTTTGGAGAAGAGTAATATGGGCGATGGGGGAGCATAACTAAGATCTATTATCTGAGGGGGATGCCATCCAGGTAATAAAATAGGTTGAATGGTGTTGATTTTTCATTTTGGTGTGAGCCAAGCTCTGCCATTGGGTGGATGATGCTTGCCAAGTTGCCTAGGCATAAAGGCAGAGTATGAGAGCTTGCTACTGAAATGCTGGGTAAAGCTGTGTGCAGGTGAAAGAGCCTTTATTAGCTGCATTGAGAAGGTAGCATGTTGTATTTTTGAAGTGCTAAAAAAGGATAAAGTCAGGCCTTTGGCTGACTATTTCTTGAAGATGCATGATGCAAGAAGTGTGAGTATGGAGCAGCTGGCCTGTCGTGACCTAGCCCACTCTGGCATGCTGTACTAGGCCATGCCGTAGGACTGGGACCACCGGGATTGGGATTTTAAACACCCCAGTCTGGGACTGGGACTGGGACTGGGACTGCGACTGCGACTGGGATTTTAAACAACCCAGTCTTAGTCTGCAGCCTTTACAGTCAGCCCACGAACGCCCACGAACGCCCTTGTTCTGTATAGTGGATTACTGCAGGTAATTCGGGACCCTGCTAAATGAGGGTGGGGCACTTATCTGAAGGCTATTCGAGCGGAAGAATCCTTAGCCTAGGACAGTTTGGCAATTTAAGAAGTCTGCTGAATACCATATGTTGAAGGACGTATCACGCGGAAGCCAGCTAATGGCTCAGACCGAAGTAAGCATGGGAGGACTTTATTTGCATAGGACAGCCCCTTTCTCATTCCTAATATTATGCTGCAGTTGCTATGTAGCAGTACTAGGGGGCAGCTGTATGAACATAAAGCCACAGCGAGGCTTTAAAACTGTTTTTGTGGTGGGGGGTGGATTTGGAAGGAAAACAGCAAGATAAAAGTGTGAAAACATAGAGCAAGTGAGTGTGTCATCTGTCTCTTTGAAGAGACATGTGAAAGAAGAACAGCAGATCCACAGACCTCAGGTGGGAGAAGCATGGAAGAATATTCACCCCAAAATGAATACACTTACGCCATCTCAAAGCTTCCATGTGTGATCTGATGCTTTGCAGGTTGAAGGATTTGCCATTTCTGGTTTATAAATGTGCACAGTTGGAAAGAGCCTATTCCTAGAATGTTAGTAGCACACTCTTTAGAAGTGTCCTTACAGCCAAAATGTCAGGTACTCCTTTGGGGTTATGAGGCCTAGAAAAACATCCCAGGGGATCTTATAACATGTCCAGCAACAGGGCAACGAAATCATGGGGAGACCATCCCCCCAAGAATACTACTGCATGTTCTTTGTTTCCCCTCTCTATACCATAGCCACAGTAGGCCTCTTTCAAGCACCCTATTGCTTTGGTAATAGAAAGTGCCACAAAACTGATCCCCAGCCCTTGTCTCACCCATTGCCCCTAACCTTTAGGGGTACCCCTGCCCCCCAAGGAAAGGAGCAATAAACAGGACACCCCCCCCCCCAAAAAAAAAAACGCAGTCTGCACCATTCTGTGCCTCCTAGCACCACTTTAATAATGCACCGACACCCCTTTTAACACTGCTCCCCCAAATTTGACTGCCTCTTCTCCCCAAGAGAGGGGGCAGGGGGACTAACCTTTAGGGGTACCACTGCCCCCCAAGGAAAGGCACAATAAACAAGAGTGTGGGAGGGAACCCCACCCCCCCAAAAAAACGAAGTCTGCACCATTCGGTGCCTCCTAGCACCCCTTTAATAATGCACCGACACCTCTTTTAACACTGCTCCCCCACATTTGTCTGCCCCTTCATCCCAAGAGAGGGGGCAGGGGGACATAAAAATGATGGGGATTGCCACCAAAACCCCCCTCCTTTGTAATTCCCCCATTTGTGTCCAAGGGGTTGGGCTCTGCTTGCCACCTATTGGCTCTGCTCCACTCTCTCTTACTCACACTCCGGCCCTGTGGCCTAGACTCTTCCACCACCTTCTCCTGAATCCCTGGCCCTGTCTTTCCTCTGTGACCACCACCCACTCTTGCTCTCTGCCCTTTCTCCATCTATGTCCCCCTTTCTTCTCTAAGTCCAACCAACCACCCCTGCTAGCCTCCGCCATCTGCACCTCTCTCAGCCTGACCCCTTTCTCTCCTCACTCACCACCTGTGCTCCTTCTATTCCTGCCCTCTGACTCAGCCTGGACCTATCCTTGCTCTCTCTGCGCCTGCGCACACACACACACACACACACACCAACTGCTCTGCAATCCACCATTCACATGTCGACTCATGCTCTATCCACGCACACACAGCCATTGTACTTACCAATTTAGCAGCCATCTCTGACTTACCTCTGCTTTGCCGCCATCAGTCACCTGGTGCCGAGCCCGGGATTCGAACCCTGGTTGTCTGGTTGGAAGGCGGGAACTTACCCACTGGACCACAGTGGATTCCATATCTCTAGCTTGTCAAATCGTCCCTATATCATGGCTGTGAAGTGCCCTGTGTAGTAGAAGCCAGGAGCAGTGACATCAGGACCTTGATGTTGCTAATAGTGTCTCTTGCACGGTAAAAAGCCATGAAGGAGCTGTAGCTCAGTTGGTTGGGTGACTGCCTTTGGTGGAGCAAGCTACCCTTGGACAGGGGTTCGAATCCAGCCAGTGCCCAGAAACCACATTTAGCTAGAAAATACCAAGATATTTTTGTTTATTTAGAAATATTTTTTTTACTTCAAAAAATGCAGCAACAATTGGAGTAACTATGTTTTTTTGTATTAGAGCCCCAAATTTACAAATTTTGTCCCTCCTGACCCACCCCCTCCCTCCTTTTGCTCAAGTAGGTAAAATAGGAGCAGCGCCTTATTTTCAATGATCAATGTGTTGATGTTTTCTTCAATTTGGTGTTTTGGAGAAGAGTAATATGGGCGATGGGGGAGCATAACTAAGATCTATTATCTGAGGGGGATGCCATCCAGGTAATAAAATAGGTTGAATGGTGTTGATTTTTCATTTTGGTGTGAGCCAAGCTCTGCCATTGGGTGGATGATGCTTGCCAAGTTGCCTAGGCATAAAGGCAGAGTATGAGAGCTTGCTACTGAAATGCTGGGTAAAGCTGTGTGCAGGTGAAAGAGCCTTTATTAGCTGCATTGAGAAGGTAGCATGTTGTATTTTTGAAGTGCTAAAAAAGGATAAAGTCAGGCCTTTGGCTGACTATTTCTTGAAGATGCATGATGCAAGAAGTGTGAGTATGGAGCAGCTGGCCTGTCGTGACCTAGCCCACTCTGGCATGCTGTACTAGGCCATGCCGTAGGACTGGGACCACCGGGATTGGGATTTTAAACACCCCAGTCTGGGACTGGGACTGGGACTGGGACTGCGACTGCGACTGCGACTGGGATTTTAAACAACCCAGTCTTAGTCTGCAGCCTTTACAGTCAGCCCACGAACGCCCATGTTCTGTATAGTGGATTACTGCAGGTAATTCGGGACCCTGCTAAATGAGGGTGGGGCACTTATCTGAAGGCTATTCGAGCGGAAGAATCCTTAGCCTAGGACAGTTTGGCAATTTAAGAAGTCTGCTGAATACCATATGTTGAAGGACGTATCACGCGGAAGCCAGCTAATGGCTCAGACCGAAGTAAGCATGGGAGGACTTTATTTGCATAGGACAGCCCCTTTCTCATTCCTAATATTATGCTGCAGTTGCTATGTAGCAGTACTAGGCGGCAGCTGTATGAACATAAAGCCACAGCGAGGCTTTAAAACTGTTTTTGTGGTGGGGGGTGGATTTGGAAGGAAAACAGCAAGATAAAAGTGTGAAAACATAGAGCAAGTGAGTGTGTCATCTGTCTCTTTGAAGAGACATGTGAAAGAAGAACAGCAGATCCACAGACCTCAGGTGGGAGAAGCATGGAAGAATATTCACCCCAAAATGAATACACTTACGCCATCTCAAAGCTTCCATGTGTGATCTGATGCTTTGCAGGTTGAAGGATTTGCCATTTCTGGTTTATAAATGTGCACAGTTGGAAAGAGCCTATTCCTAGAATGTTAGTAGCACACTCTTTAGAAGTGTCCTTACAGCCAAAATGTCAGGTACTCCTTTGGGGTTATGAGGCCTAGAAAAACATCCCAGGGGATCTTATAACATGTCCAGCAACAGGGCAACGAAATCATGGGGAGACCATCCCCCCAAGAATACTACTGCATGTTCTTTGTTTCCCCTCTCTATACCATAGCCACAGTAGGCCTCTTTCAAGCACCCTATTGCTTTGGTAATAGAAAGTGCCACAAAACTGATCCCCAGCCCTTGTCTCACCCATTGCCCCTAACCTTTAGGGGTACCCCTGCCCCCCAAGGAAAGGAGCAATAAACAGGACACCCCCCCCCAAAAAAAAAAAACGCAGTCTGCACCATTCTGTGCCTCCTAGCACCACTTTAATAATGCACCGACACCCCTTTTAACACTGCTCCCCCAAATTTGACTGCCTCTTCTCCCCAAGAGAGGGGGCAGGGGGACTAACCTTTAGGGGTACCACTGCCCCCCAAGGAAAGGCACAATAAACAAGAGTGTGGGAGGGAACCCCACCCCCCCAAAAAAACGAAGTCTGCACCATTCGGTGCCTCCTAGCACCCCTTTAATAATGCACCGACACCTCTTTTAACACTGCTCCCCCACATTTGTCTGCCCCTTCACCCCAAGAGAGGGGGCAGGGGGACATAAAAATGATGTGGATTGCCACCAAAACCCCCCTCCTTTGTAATTCCCCCATTTGTGTCCAAGGGGTTGGGCTCTGCTTGCCACCTATTGGCTCTGCTCCACTCTCTCTTACTCACACTCCGGCCCTGTGGCCTAGACTCTTCCACCACCTTCTCCTGAATCCCTGGCCCTGTCTTTCCTCTGTGACCACCACCCACTCTTGCTCTCTGCCCTTTCTCCATCTATGTCCCCCTTTCTTCTCTAAGTCCAACCAACCACCCCTGCTAGCCTCCGCCATCTGCACCTCTCTCAGCCTGCCCCCTATCTCTCCTCACTCACCACCTGTGCTCCTTCTATTCCTGCCCTCTGACTCAGCCTGGACCTATCCTTGCTCTCTCTGCGCCTGCGCACACACACACACACACACACACACACACACACACACCAACTGCTCTGCAATCCACCATTCACATGTCGACTCATGCTCTATCCACGCACACACAGCCATTGTACTTACCAATTTAGCAGCCATCTCTGACTTACCTCTGCTTTGCCGCCATCAGTCACCTGGTGCCGAGCCCGGGATTCGAACCCTGGTTGTCTGGTTGGAAGGCGGGAACTTACCCACTGGACCACAGTGGATTCCATATCTCTAGCTTGTCAAATCGTCCCTATATCATGGCTGTGAAGTGCCCTGTGTAGTAGAAGCCAGGAGCAGTGACATCAGGACCTTGATGTTGCTAATAGTGTCTCTTGCACAGTAAAAAGCCATGAAGGAGCTGTAGCTCAGTTGGTTGGGTGACTGCCTTTGGTGGAGCAAGCTACCCTTGGACAGGGGTTCGAATCCAGCCAGTGCCCAGAAACCACATTTAGCTAGAAAATACCAAGATATTTTTGTTTATTTAGAAATATTTTTTTTACTTCAAAAAATGCAGCAACAATTGGAGTAACTATGTTTTTTTGTATTAGAGCCCCAAATTTACAAATTTTGTCCCTCCTGACCCACCCCCTCCCTCCTTTTGCTCAAGTAGGTAAAATAGGAGCAGCGCCTTATTTTCAATGATCAATGTGTTGATGTTTTCTTCAATTTGGTGTTTTGGAGAAGAGTAATATGGGCGATGGGGGAGCATAACTAAGATCTATTATCTGAGGGGGATGCCATCCAGGTAATAAAATAGGTTGAATGGTGTTGATTTTTCATTTTGGTGTGAGCCAAGCTCTGCCATTGGGTGGATGATGCTTGCCAAGTTGCCTAGGCATAAAGGCAGAGTATGAGAGCTTGCTACTGAAATGCTGGGTAAAGCTGTGTGCAGGTGAAAGAGCCTTTATTAGCTGCATTGAGAAGGTAGCATGTTGTATTTTTGAAGTGCTAAAAAAGGATAAAGTCAGGCCTTTGGCTGACTATTTCTTGAAGATGCATGATGCAAGAAGTGTGAGTATGGAGCAGCTGGCCTGTCGTGACCTAGCCCACTCTGGCATGCTGTACTAGGCCATGCCGTAGGACTGGGACCACCGGGATTGGGATTTTAAACACCCCAGTCTGGGACTGGGACTGGGACTGGGACTGCGACTGCGACTGCGACTGGGATTTTAAACAACCCAGTCTTAGTCTGCAGCCTTTACAGTCAGCCCACGAACGCCCATGTTCTGTATAGTGGATTACTGCAGGTAATTCGGGACCCTGCTAAATGAGGGTGGGGCACTTATCTGAAGGCTATTCGAGCGGAAGAATCCTTAGCCTAGGACAGTTTGGCAATTTAAGAAGTCTGCTGAATACCATATGTTGAAGGACGTATCACGCGGAAGCCAGCTAATGGCTCAGACCGAAGTAAGCATGGGAGGACTTTATTTGCATAGGACAGCCCCTTTCTCATTCCTAATATTATGCTGCAGTTGCTATGTAGCAGTACTAGGCGGCAGCTGTATGAACATAAAGCCACAGCAAGGCTTTAAAACTGTTTTTGTGGTGGGGGGTGGATTTGGAAGGAAAACAGCAAGATAAAAGTGTGAAAACATAGAGCAAGTGAGTGTGTCATCTGTCTCTTTGAAGAGACATGTGAAAGAAGAACAGCAGATCCACAGACCTCAGGTGGGAGAAGCATGGAAGAATATTCACCCCAAAATGAATACACTTACGCCATCTCAAAGCTTCCATGTGTGATCTGATGCTTTGCAGGTTGAAGGATTTGCCATTTCTGGTTTATAAATGTGCACAGTTGGAAAGAGCCTATTCCTAGAATGTTAGTAGCACACTCTTTAGAAGTGTCCTTACAGCCAAAATGTCAGGTACTCCTTTGGGGTTATGAGGCCTAGAAAAACATCCCAGGGGATCTTATAACATGTCCAGCAACAGGGCAACGAAATCATGGGGAGACCATCCCCCCAAGAATACTACTGCATGTTCTTTGTTTCCCCTCTCTATACCATAGCCACAGTAGGCCTCTTTCAAGCACCCTATTGCTTTGGTAATAGAAAGTGCCACAAAACTGATCCCCAGCCCTTGTCTCACCCATTGCCCCTAACCTTTAGGGGTACCCCTGCCCCCCAAGGAAAGGAGCAATAAACAGGACACCCCCCCCCCCAAAAAAAAAAACGCAGTCTGCACCATTCTGTGCCTCCTAGCACCACTTTAATAATGCACCGACACCCCTTTTAACACTGCTCCCCCAAATTTGACTGCCTCTTCTCCCCAAGAGAGGGGGCAGGGGGACTAACCTTTAGGGGTACCACTGCCCCCCAAGGAAAGGCACAATAAACAAGAGTGTGGGAGGGAACCCCACCCCCCCAAAAAAACGAAGTCTGCACCATTCGGTGCCTCCTAGCACCCCTTTAATAATGCACCGACACCTCTTTTAACACTGCTCCCCCACATTTGTCTGCCCCTTCATCCCAAGAGAGGGGGCAGGGGGACATAAAAATGATGGGGATTGCCACCAAAACCCCCCTCCTTTGTAATTCCCCCATTTGTGTCCAAGGGGTTGGGCTCTGCTTGCCACCTATTGGCTCTGCTCCACTCTCTCTTACTCACACTCCGGCCCTGTGGCCTAGACTCTTCCACCACCTTCTCCTGAATCCCTGGCCCTGTCTTTCCTCTGTGACCACCACCCACTCTTGCTCTCTGCCCTTTCTCCATCTATGTCCCCCTTTCTTCTCTAAGTCCAACCAACCACCCCTGCTAGCCTCCGCCATCTGCACCTCTCTCAGCCTGACCCCTTTCTCTCCTCACTCACCACCTGTGCTCCTTCTATTCCTGCCCTCTGACTCAGCCTGGACCTATCCTTGCTCTCTCTGCGCCTGCGCACACACACACACACACACACACCAACTGCTCTGCAATCCACCATTCACATGTCGACTCATGCTCTATCCACGCACACACAGCCATTGTACTTACCAATTTAGCAGCCATCTCTGACTTACCTCTGCTTTGCCGCCATCAGTCACCTGGTGCCGAGCCCGGGATTCGAACCCTGGTTGTCTGGTTGGAAGGCGGGAACTTACCCACTGGACCACAGTGGATTCCATATCTCTAGCTTGTCAAATCGTCCCTATATCATGGCTGTGAAGTGCCCTGTGTAGTAGAAGCCAGGAGCAGTGACATCAGGACCTTGATGTTGCTAATAGTGTCTCTTGCACGGTAAAAAGCCATGAAGGAGCTGTAGCTCAGTTGGTTGGGTGACTGCCTTTGGTGGAGCAAGCTACCCTTGGACAGGGGTTCGAATCCAGCCAGTGCCCAGAAACCACATTTAGCTAGAAAATACCAAGATATTTTTGTTTATTTAGAAATATTTTTTTTACTTCAAAAAATGCAGCAACAATTGGAGTAACTATGTTTTTTTGTATTAGAGCCCCAAATTTACAAATTTTGTCCCTCCTGACCCACCCCCTCCCTCCTTTTGCTCAAGTAGGTAAAATAGGAGCAGCGCCTTATTTTCAATGATCAATGTGTTGATGTTTTCTTCAATTTGGTGTTTTGGAGAAGAGTAATATGGGCGATGGGGGAGCATAACTAAGATCTATTATCTGAGGGGGATGCCATCCAGGTAATAAAATAGGTTGAATGGTGTTGATTTTTCATTTTGGTGTGAGCCAAGCTCTGCCATTGGGTGGATGATGCTTGCCAAGTTGCCTAGGCATAAAGGCAGAGTATGAGAGCTTGCTACTGAAATGCTGGGTAAAGCTGTGTGCAGGTGAAAGAGCCTTTATTAGCTGCATTGAGAAGGTAGCATGTTGTATTTTTGAAGTGCTAAAAAAGGATAAAGTCAGGCCTTTGGCTGACTATTTCTTGAAGATGCATGATGCAAGAAGTGTGAGTATGGAGCAGCTGGCCTGTCGTGACCTAGCCCACTCTGGCATGCTGTACTAGGCCATGCCGTAGGACTGGGACCACCGGGATTGGGATTTTAAACACCCCAGTCTGGGACTGGGACTGGGACTGGGACTGCGACTGCGACTGCGACTGGGATTTTAAACAACCCAGTCTTAGTCTGCAGCCTTTACAGTCAGCCCACGAACGCCCATGTTCTGTATAGTGGATTACTGCAGGTAATTCGGGACCCTGCTAAATGAGGGTGGGGCACTTATCTGAAGGCTATTCGAGCGGAAGAATCCTTAGCCTAGGACAGTTTGGCAATTTAAGAAGTCTGCTGAATACCATATGTTGAAGGACGTATCACGCGGAAGCCAGCTAATGGCTCAGACCGAAGTAAGCATGGGAGGACTTTATTTGCATAGGACAGCCCCTTTCTCATTCCTAATATTATGCTGCAGTTGCTATGTAGCAGTACTAGGCGGCAGCTGTATGAACATAAAGCCACAGCGAGGCTTTAAAACTGTTTTTGTGGTGGGGGGTGGATTTGGAAGGAAAACAGCAAGATAAAAGTGTGAAAACATAGAGCAAGTGAGTGTGTCATCTGTCTCTTTGAAGAGACATGTGAAAGAAGAACAGCAGATCCACAGACCTCAGGTGGGAGAAGCATGGAAGAATATTCACCCCAAAATGAATACACTTACGCCATCTCAAAGCTTCCATGTGTGATCTGATGCTTTGCAGGTTGAAGGATTTGCCATTTCTGGTTTATAAATGTGCACAGTTGGAAAGAGCCTATTCCTAGAATGTTAGTAGCACACTCTTTAGAAGTGTCCTTACAGCCAAAATGTCAGGTACTCCTTTGGGGTTATGAGGCCTAGAAAAACATCCCAGGGGATCTTATAACATGTCCAGCAACAGGGCAACGAAATCATGGGGAGACCATCCCCCCAAGAATACTACTGCATGTTCTTTGTTTCCCCTCTCTATACCATAGCCACAGTAGGCCTCTTTCAAGCACCCTATTGCTTTGGTAATAGAAAGTGCCACAAAACTGATCCCCAGCCCTTGTCTCACCCATTGCCCCTAACCTTTAGGGGTACCCCTGCCCCCCAAGGAAAGGAGCAATAAACAGGACACCCCCCCCCCAAAAAAAAAAAACGCAGTCTGCACCATTCTGTGCCTCCTAGCACCACTTTAATAATGCACCGACACCCCTTTTAACACTGCTCCCCCAAATTTGACTGCCTCTTCTCCCCAAGAGAGGGGGCAGGGGGACTAACCTTTAGGGGTACCACTGCCCCCCAAGGAAAGGCACAATAAACAAGAGTGTGGGAGGGAACCCCACCCCCCCAAAAAAACGAAGTCTGCACCATTCGGTGCCTCCTAGCACCCCTTTAATAATGCACCGACACCTCTTTTAACACTGCTCCCCCACATTTGTCTGCCCCTTCACCCCAAGAGAGGGGGCAGGGGGACATAAAAATGATGTGGATTGCCACCAAAACCCCCCTCCTTTGTAATTCCCCCATTTGTGTCCAAGGGGTTGGGCTCTGCTTGCCACCTATTGGCTCTGCTCCACTCTCTCTTACTCACACTCCGGCCCTGTGGCCTAGACTCTTCCACCACCTTCTCCTGAATCCCTGGCCCTGTCTTTCCTCTGTGACCACCACCCACTCTTGCTCTCTGCCCTTTCTCCATCTATGTCCCCCTTTCTTCTCTAAGTCCAACCAACCACCCCTGCTAGCCTCCGCCATCTGCACCTCTCTCAGCCTGCCCCCTATCTCTCCTCACTCACCACCTGTGCTCCTTCTATTCCTGCCCTCTGACTCAGCCTGGACCTATCCTTGCTCTCTCTGCGCCTGCGCACACACACACACACACACACACACACACACACACCAACTGCTCTGCAATCCACCATTCACATGTCGACTCATGCTCTATCCACGCACACACAGCCATTGTACTTACCAATTTAGCAGCCATCTCTGACTTACCTCTGCTTTGCCGCCATCAGTCACCTGGTGCCGAGCCCGGGATTCGAACCCTGGTTGTCTGGTTGGAAGGCGGGAACTTACCCACTGGACCACAGTGGATTCCATATCTCTAGCTTGTCAAATCGTCCCTATATCATGGCTGTGAAGTGCCCTGTGTAGTAGAAGCCAGGAGCAGTGACATCAGGACCTTGATGTTGCTAATAGTGTCTCTTGCACAGTAAAAAGCCATGAAGGAGCTGTAGCTCAGTTGGTTGGGTGACTGCCTTTGGTGGAGCAAGCTACCCTTGGACAGGGGTTCGAATCCAGCCAGTGCCCAGAAACCACATTTAGCTAGAAAATACCAAGATATTTTTGTTTATTTAGAAATATTTTTTTTACTTCAAAAAATGCAGCAACAATTGGAGTAACTATGTTTTTTTGTATTAGAGCCCCAAATTTACAAATTTTGTCCCTCCTGACCCACCCCCTCCCTCCTTTTGCTCAAGTAGGTAAAATAGGAGCAGCGCCTTATTTTCAATGATCAATGTGTTGATGTTTTCTTCAATTTGGTGTTTTGGAGAAGAGTAATATGGGCGATGGGGGAGCATAACTAAGATCTATTATCTGAGGGGGATGCCATCCAGGTAATAAAATAGGTTGAATGGTGTTGATTTTTCATTTTGGTGTGAGCCAAGCTCTGCCATTGGGTGGATGATGCTTGCCAAGTTGCCTAGGCATAAAGGCAGAGTATGAGAGCTTGCTACTGAAATGCTGGGTAAAGCTGTGTGCAGGTGAAAGAGCCTTTATTAGCTGCATTGAGAAGGTAGCATGTTGTATTTTTGAAGTGCTAAAAAAGGATAAAGTCAGGCCTTTGTCTGACTATTTCTTGAAGATGCATGATGCAAGAAGTGTGAGTATGGAGCAGCTGGCCTGTCGTGACCTAGCCCACTCTGGCATGCTGTACTAGGCCATGCCGTAGGACTGGGACCACCGGGATTGGGATTTTAAACACCCCAGTCTGGGACTGGGACTGGGACTGGGACTGCGACTGCGACTGGGATTTTAAACAACCCAGTCTTAGTCTGCAGCCTTTACAGTCAGCCCACGAACGCCCACGAACGCCCTTGTTCTGTATAGTGGATTACTGCAGGTAATTCGGGACCCTGCTAAATGAGGGTGGGGCACTTATCTGAAGGCTATTCGAGCGGAAGAATCCTTAGCCTAGGACAGTTTGGCAATTTAAGAAGTCTGCTGAATACCATATGTTGAAGGACGTATCACGCGGAAGCCAGCTAATGGCTCAGACCGAAGTAAGCATGGGAGGACTTTATTTGCATAGGACAGCCCCTTTCTCATTCCTAATATTATGCTGCAGTTGCTATGTAGCAGTACTAGGGGGCAGCTGTATGAACATAAAGCCACAGCGAGGCTTTAAAACTGTTTTTGTGGTGGGGGGTGGATTTGGAAGGAAAACAGCAAGATAAAAGTGTGAAAACATAGAGCAAGTGAGTGTGTCATCTGTCTCTTTGAAGAGACATGTGAAAGAAGAACAGCAGATCCACAGACCTCAGGTGGGAGAAGCATGGAAGAATATTCACCCCAAAATGAATACACTTACGCCATCTCAAAGCTTCCATGTGTGATCTGATGCTTTGCAGGTTGAAGGATTTGCCATTTCTGGTTTATAAATGTGCACAGTTGGAAAGAGCCTATTCCTAGAATGTTAGTAGCACACTCTTTAGAAGTGTCCTTACAGCCAAAATGTCAGGTACTCCTTTGGGGTTATGAGGCCTAGAAAAACATCCCAGGGGATCTTATAACATGTCCAGCAACAGGGCAACGAAATCATGGGGAGACCATCCCCCCAAGAATACTACTGCATGTTCTTTGTTTCCCCTCTCTATACCATAGCCACAGTAGGCCTCTTTCAAGCACCCTATTGCTTTGGTAATAGAAAGTGCCACAAAACTGATCCCCAGCCCTTGTCTCACCCATTGCCCCTAACCTTTAGGGGTACCCCTGCCCCCCAAGGAAAGGAGCAATAAACAGGACACCCCCCCCCCAAAAAAAAAAAACGCAGTCTGCACCATTCTGTGCCTCCTAGCACCACTTTAATAATGCACCGACACCCCTTTTAACACTGCTCCCCCAAATTTGACTGCCTCTTCTCCCCAAGAGAGGGGGCAGGGGGACTAACCTTTAGGGGTACCACTGCCCCCCAAGGAAAGGCACAATAAACAAGAGTGTGGGAGGGAACCCCACCCCCCCAAAAAAACGAAGTCTGCACCATTCGGTGCCTCCTAGCACCCCTTTAATAATGCACCGACACCTCTTTTAACACTGCTCCCCCACATTTGTCTGCCCCTTCACCCCAAGAGAGGGGGCAGGGGGACATAAAAATGATGGGGATTGCCACCAAAACCCCCCTCCTTTGTAATTCCCCCATTTG
The DNA here is from genome assembly GCF_031143425.1 of Pleurodeles waltl. NCBI lineage: Eukaryota > Metazoa > Chordata > Amphibia > Caudata > Salamandridae > Pleurodeles > Pleurodeles waltl. Next base: position 119,862 of record NW_027149986.1, on the reverse strand, counting down.
TGTCCAAGGGGTTGGGCTCTGCTTGCCACCTATTGGCTCTGCTCCACTCTCTCTTACTCACACTCCGGCCCTGTGGCCTAGACTCTTCCACCACCTTCTCCTGAATCCCTGGCCCTGTCTTTCCTCTGTGACCACCACCCACTCTTGCTCTCTGCCCTTTCTCCATCTATGTCCCCCTTTCTTCTCTAAGTCCAACCAACCACTCCTGCTAGCCTCCGCCATCTGCACCTCTCTCAGCCTGCCCCCTATCTCTCCTCACTCACCACCTGTGCTCCTTCTATTCCTGCCCTCTGACTCAGCCTGGACCTATCCTTGCTCTCTCTGCGCCTGCGCACACACACACACACACACACACACACACACACACACCAACTGCTCTGCAATCCACCATTCACATGTCGACTCATGCTCTATCCACGCACACACAGCCATTGTACTTACCAATTTAGCAGCCATCTCTGACTTACCTCTGCTTTGCCGCCATCAGTCACCTGGTGCCGAGCCCGGGATTCGAACCCTGGTTGTCTGGTTGGAAGGCGGGAACTTACCCACTGGACCACAGTGGATTCCATATCTCTAGCTTGTCAAATCGTCCCTATATCATGGCTGTGAAGTGCCCTGTGTAGTAGAAGCCAGGAGCAGTGACATCAGGACCTTGATGTTGCTAATAGTGTCTCTTGCACAGTAAAAAGCCATGAAGGAGCTGTAGCTCAGTTGGTTGGGTGACTGCCTTTGGTGGAGCAAGCTACCCTTGGACAGGGGTTCGAATCCAGCCAGTGCCCAGAAACCACATTTAGCTAGAAAATACCAAGATATTTTTGTTTATTTAGAAATATTTTTTTTACTTCAAAAAATGCAGCAACAATTGGAGTAACTATGTTTTTTTGTATTAGAGCCCCAAATTTACAAATTTTGTCCCTCCTGACCCACCCCCTCCCTCCTTTTGCTCAAGTAGGTAAAATAGGAGCAGCGCCTTATTTTCAATGATCAATGTGTTGATGTTTTCTTCAATTTGGTGTTTTGGAGAAGAGTAATATGGGCGATGGGGGAGCATAACTAAGATCTATTATCTGAGGGGGATGCCATCCAGGTAATAAAATAGGTTGAATGGTGTTGATTTTTCATTTTGGTGTGAGCCAAGCTCTGCCATTGGGTGGATGATGCTTGCCAAGTTGCCTAGGCATAAAGGCAGAGTATGAGAGCTTGCTACTGAAATGCTGGGTAAAGCTGTGTGCAGGTGAAAGAGCCTTTATTAGCTGCATTGAGAAGGTAGCATGTTGTATTTTTGAAGTGCTAAAAAAGGATAAAGTCAGGCCTTTGGCTGACTATTTCTTGAAGATGCATGATGCAAGAAGTGTGAGTATGGAGCAGCTGGCCTGTCGTGACCTAGCCCACTCTGGCATGCTGTACTAGGCCATGCCGTAGGACTGGGACCACCGGGATTGGGATTTTAAACACCCCAGTCTGGGACTGGGACTGGGACTGGGACTGCGACTGCGACTGGGATTTTAAACAACCCAGTCTTAGTCTGCAGCCTTTACAGTCAGCCCACGAACGCCCACGAACGCCCTTGTTCTGTATAGTGGATTACTGCAGGTAATTCGGGACCCTGCTAAATGAGGGTGGGGCACTTATCTGAAGGCTATTCGAGCGGAAGAATCCTTAGCCTAGGACAGTTTGGCAATTTAAGAAGTCTGCTGAATACCATATGTTGAAGGACGTATCACGCGGAAGCCAGCTAATGGCTCAGACCGAAGTAAGCATGGGAGGACTTTATTTGCATAGGACAGCCCCTTTCTCATTCCTAATATTATGCTGCAGTTGCTATGTAGCAGTACTAGGGGGCAGCTGTATGAACATAAAGCCACAGCGAGGCTTTAAAACTGTTTTTGTGGTGGGGGGTGGATTTGGAAGGAAAACAGCAAGATAAAAGTGTGAAAACATAGAGCAAGTGAGTGTGTCATCTGTCTCTTTGAAGAGACATGTGAAAGAAGAACAGCAGATCCACAGACCTCAGGTGGGAGAAGCATGGAAGAATATTCACCCCAAAATGAATACACTTACGCCATCTCAAAGCTTCCATGTGTGATCTGATGCTTTGCAGGTTGAAGGATTTGCCATTTCTGGTTTATAAATGTGCACAGTTGGAAAGAGCCTATTCCTAGAATGTTAGTAGCACACTCTTTAGAAGTGTCCTTACAGCCAAAATGTCAGGTACTCCTTTGGGGTTATGAGGCCTAGAAAAACATCCCAGGGGATCTTATAACATGTCCAGCAACAGGGCAACGAAATCATGGGGAGACCATCCCCCCAAGAATACTACTGCATGTTCTTTGTTTCCCCTCTCTATACCATAGCCACAGTAGGCCTCTTTCAAGCACCCTATTGCTTTGGTAATAGAAAGTGCCACAAAACTGATCCCCAGCCCTTGTCTCACCCATTGCCCCTAACCTTTAGGGGTACCCCTGCCCCCCAAGGAAAGGAGCAATAAACAGGACACCCCCCCCCCCCCAAAAAAAAAACGCAGTCTGCACCATTCTGTGCCTCCTAGCACCACTTTAATAATGCACCGACACCCCTTTTAACACTGCTCCCCCAAATTTGACTGCCTCTTCTCCCCAAGAGAGGGGGCAGGGGGACTAACCTTTAGGGGTACCACTGCCCCCCAAGGAAAGGCACAATAAACAAGAGTGTGGGAGGGAACCCCACCCCCCCAAAAAAACGAAGTCTGCACCATTCGGTGCCTCCTAGCACCCCTTTAATAATGCACCGACACCTCTTTTAACACTGCTCCCCCACATTTGTCTGCCCCTTCATCCCAAGAGAGGGGGCAGGGGGACATAAAAATGATGGGGATTGCCACCAAAACCCCCCTCCTTTGTAATTCCCCCATTTGTGTCCAAGGGGTTGGGCTCTGCTTGCCACCTATTGGCTCTGCTCCACTCTCTCTTACTCACACTCCGGCCCTGTGGCCTAGACTCTTCCACCACCTTCTCCTGAATCCCTGGCCCTGTCTTTCCTCTGTGACCACCACCCACTCTTGCTCTCTGCCCTTTCTCCATCTATGTCCCCCTTTCTTCTCTAAGTCCAACCAACCACCCCTGCTAGCCTCCGCCATCTGCACCTCTCTCAGCCTGACCCCTTTCTCTCCTCACTCACCACCTCTGCTCCTTCTATTCCTGCCCTCTGACTCAGCCTGGACCTATCCTTGCTCTCTCTGCGCCTGCGCACACACACACACACACACACACCAACTGCTCTGCAATCCACCATTCACATGTCGACTCATGCTCTATCCACGCACACACAGCCATTGTACTTACCAATTTAGCAGCCATCTCTGACTTACCTCTGCTTTGCCGCCATCAGTCACCTGGTGCCGAGCCCGGGATTCGAACCCTGGTTGTCTGGTTGGAAGGCGGGAACTTACCCACTGGACCACAGTGGATTCCATATCTCTAGCTTGTCAAATCGTCCCTATATCATGGCTGTGAAGTGCCCTGTGTAGTAGAAGCCAGGAGCAGTGACATCAGGACCTTGATGTTGCTAATAGTGTCTCTTGCACGGTAAAAAGCCATGAAGGAGCTGTAGCTCAGTTGGTTGGGTGACTGCCTTTGGTGGAGCAAGCTACCCTTGGACAGGGGTTCGAATCCAGCCAGTGCCCAGAAACCACATTTAGCTAGAAAATACCAAGATATTTTTGTTTATTTAGAAATATTTTTTTTACTTCAAAAAATGCAGCAACAATTGGAGTAACTATGTTTTTTTGTATTAGAGCCCCAAATTTACAAATTTTGTCCCTCCTGACCCACCCCCTCCCTCCTTTTGCTCAAGTAGGTAAAATAGGAGCAGCGCCTTATTTTCAATGATCAATGTGTTGATGTTTTCTTCAATTTGGTGTTTTGGAGAAGAGTAATATGGGCGATGGGGGAGCATAACTAAGATCTATTATCTGAGGGGGATGCCATCCAGGTAATAAAATAGGTTGAATGGTGTTGATTTTTCATTTTGGTGTGAGCCAAGCTCTGCCATTGGGTGGATGATGCTTGCCAAGTTGCCTAGGCATAAAGGCAGAGTATGAGAGCTTGCTACTGAAATGCTGGGTAAAGCTGTGTGCAGGTGAAAGAGCCTTTATTAGCTGCATTGAGAAGGTAGCATGTTGTATTTTTGAAGTGCTAAAAAAGGATAAAGTCAGGCCTTTGGCTGACTATTTCTTGAAGATGCATGATGCAAGAAGTGTGAGTATGGAGCAGCTGGCCTGTCGTGACCTAGCCCACTCTGGCATGCTGTACTAGGCCATGCCGTAGGACTGGGACCACCGGGATTGGGATTTTAAACACCCCAGTCTGGGACTGGGACTGGGACTGGGACTGCGACTGCGACTGCGACTGGGATTTTAAACAACCCAGTCTTAGTCTGCAGCCTTTACAGTCAGCCCACGAACGCCCATGTTCTGTATAGTGGATTACTGCAGGTAATTCGGGACCCTGCTAAATGAGGGTGGGGCACTTATCTGAAGGCTATTCGAGCGGAAGAATCCTTAGCCTAGGACAGTTTGGCAATTTAAGAAGTCTGCTGAATACCATATGTTGAAGGACGTATCACGCGGAAGCCAGCTAATGGCTCAGACCGAAGTAAGCATGGGAGGACTTTATTTGCATAGGACAGCCCCTTTCTCATTCCTAATATTATGCTGCAGTTGCTATGTAGCAGTACTAGGCGGCAGCTGTATGAACATAAAGCCACAGCGAGGCTTTAAAACTGTTTTTGTGGTGGGGGGTGGATTTGGAAGGAAAACAGCAAGATAAAAGTGTGAAAACATAGAGCAAGTGAGTGTGTCATCTGTCTCTTTGAAGAGACATGTGAAAGAAGAACAGCAGATCCACAGACCTCAGGTGGGAGAAGCATGGAAGAATATTCACCCCAAAATGAATACACTTACGCCATCTCAAAGCTTCCATGTGTGATCTGATGCTTTGCAGGTTGAAGGATTTGCCATTTCTGGTTTATAAATGTGCACAGTTGGAAAGAGCCTATTCCTAGAATGTTAGTAGCACACTCTTTAGAAGTGTCCTTACAGCCAAAATGTCAGGTACTCCTTTGGGGTTATGAGGCCTAGAAAAACATCCCAGGGGATCTTATAACATGTCCAGCAACAGGGCAACGAAATCATGGGGAGACCATCCCCCCAAGAATACTACTGCATGTTCTTTGTTTCCCCTCTCTATACCATAGCCACAGTAGGCCTCTTTCAAGCACCCTATTGCTTTGGTAATAGAAAGTGCCACAAAACTGATCCCCAGCCCTTGTCTCACCCATTGCCCCTAACCTTTAGGGGTACCCCTGCCCCCCAAGGAAAGGAGCAATAAACAGGACACCCCCCCCCCAAAAAAAAAAAACGCAGTCTGCACCATTCTGTGCCTCCTAGCACCACTTTAATAATGCACCGACACCCCTTTTAACACTGCTCCCCCAAATTTGACTGCCTCTTCTCCCCAAGAGAGGGGGCAGGGGGACTAACCTTTAGGGGTACCACTGCCCCCCAAGGAAAGGCACAATAAACAAGAGTGTGGGAGGGAACCCCACCCCCCCAAAAAAACGAAGTCTGCACCATTCGGTGCCTCCTAGCACCCCTTTAATAATGCACCGACACCTCTTTTAACACTGCTCCCCCACATTTGTCTGCCCCTTCACCCCAAGAGAGGGGGCAGGGGGACATAAAAATGATGTGGATTGCCACCAAAACCCCCCTCCTTTGTAATTCCCCCATTTGTGTCCAAGGGGTTGGGCTCTGCTTGCCACCTATTGGCTCTGCTCCACTCTCTCTTACTCACACTCCGGCCCTGTGGCCTAGACTCTTCCACCACCTTCTCCTGAATCCCTGGCCCTGTCTTTCCTCTGTGACCACCACCCACTCTTGCTCTCTGCCCTTTCTCCATCTATGTCCCCCTTTCTTCTCTAAGTCCAACCAACCACCCCTGCTAGCCTCCGCCATCTGCACCTCTCTCAGCCTGCCCCCTATCTCTCCTCACTCACCACCTGTGCTCCTTCTATTCCTGCCCTCTGACTCAGCCTGGACCTATCCTTGCTCTCTCTGCGCCTGCGCACACACACACACACACACACACACACACACACCAACTGCTCTGCAATCCACCATTCACATGTCGACTCATGCTCTATCCACGCACACACAGCCATTGTACTTACCAATTTAGCAGCCATCTCTGACTTACCTCTGCTTTGCCGCCATCAGTCACCTGGTGCCGAGCCCGGGATTCGAACCCTGGTTGTCTGGTTGGAAGGCGGGAACTTACCCACTGGACCACAGTGGATTCCATATCTCTAGCTTGTCAAATCGTCCCTATATCATGGCTGTGAAGTGCCCTGTGTAGTAGAAGCCAGGAGCAGTGACATCAGGACCTTGATGTTGCTAATAGTGTCTCTTGCACAGTAAAAAGCCATGAAGGAGCTGTAGCTCAGTTGGTTGGGTGACTGCCTTTGGTGGAGCAAGCTACCCTTGGACAGGGGTTCGAATCCAGCCAGTGCCCAGAAACCACATTTAGCTAGAAAATACCAAGATATTTTTGTTTATTTAGAAATATTTTTTTTACTTCAAAAAATGCAGCAACAATTGGAGTAACTATGTTTTTTTGTATTAGAGCCCCAAATTTACAAATTTTGTCCCTCCTGACCCACCCCCTCCCTCCTTTTGCTCAAGTAGGTAAAATAGGAGCAGCGCCTTATTTTCAATGATCAATGTGTTGATGTTTTCTTCAATTTGGTGTTTTGGAGAAGAGTAATATGGGCGATGGGGGAGCATAACTAAGATCTATTATCTGAGGGGGATGCCATCCAGGTAATAAAATAGGTTGAATGGTGTTGATTTTTCATTTTGGTGTGAGCCAAGCTCTGCCATTGGGTGGATGATGCTTGCCAAGTTGCCTAGGCATAAAGGCAGAGTATGAGAGCTTGCTACTGAAATGCTGGGTAAAGCTGTGTGCAGGTGAAAGAGCCTTTATTAGCTGCATTGAGAAGGTAGCATGTTGTATTTTTGAAGTGCTAAAAAAGGATAAAGTCAGGCCTTTGGCTGACTATTTCTTGAAGATGCATGATGCAAGAAGTGTGAGTATGGAGCAGCTGGCCTGTCGTGACCTAGCCCACTCTGGCATGCTGTACTAGGCCATGCCGTAGGACTGGGACCACCGGGATTGGGATTTTAAACACCCCAGTCTGGGACTGGGACTGGGACTGGGACTGCGACTGCGACTGCGACTGGGATTTTAAACAACCCAGTCTTAGTCTGCAGCCTTTACAGTCAGCCCACGAACGCCCATGTTCTGTATAGTGGATTACTGCAGGTAATTCGGGACCCTGCTAAATGAGGGTGGGGCACTTATCTGAAGGCTATTCGAGCGGAAGAATCCTTAGCCTAGGACAGTTTGGCAATTTAAGAAGTCTGCTGAATACCATATGTTGAAGGACGTATCACGCGGAAGCCAGCTAATGGCTCAGACCGAAGTAAGCATGGGAGGACTTTATTTGCATAGGACAGCCCCTTTCTCATTCCTAATATTATGCTGCAGTTGCTATGTAGCAGTACTAGGCGGCAGCTGTATGAACATAAAGCCACAGCGAGGCTTTAAAACTGTTTTTGTGGTGGGGGGTGGATTTGGAAGGAAAACAGCAAGATAAAAGTGTGAAAACATAGAGCAAGTGAGTGTGTCATCTGTCTCTTTGAAGAGACATGTGAAAGAAGAACAGCAGATCCACAGACCTCAGGTGGGAGAAGCATGGAAGAATATTCACCCCAAAATGAATACACTTACGCCATCTCAAAGCTTCCATGTGTGATCTGATGCTTTGCAGGTTGAAGGATTTGCCATTTCTGGTTTATAAATGTGCACAGTTGGAAAGAGCCTATTCCTAGAATGTTAGTAGCACACTCTTTAGAAGTGTCCTTACAGCCAAAATGTCAGGTACTCCTTTGGGGTTATGAGGCCTAGAAAAACATCCCAGGGGATCTTATAACATGTCCAGCAACAGGGCAACGAAATCATGGGGAGACCATCCCCCCAAGAATACTACTGCATGTTCTTTGTTTCCCCTCTCTATACCATAGCCACAGTAGGCCTCTTTCAAGCACCCTATTGCTTTGGTAATAGAAAGTGCCACAAAACTGATCCCCAGCCCTTGTCTCACCCATTGCCCCTAACCTTTAGGGGTACCCCTGCCCCCCAAGGAAAGGAGCAATAAACAGGACACCCCCCCCCCCCAAAAAAAAAAACGCAGTCTGCACCATTCTGTGCCTCCTAGCACCACTTTAATAATGCACCGACACCCCTTTTAACACTGCTCCCCCAAATTTGACTGCCTCTTCTCCCCAAGAGAGGGGGCAGGGGGACTAACCTTTAGGGGTACCACTGCCCCCCAAGGAAAGGCACAATAAACAAGAGTGTGGGAGGGAACCCCACCCCCCCAAAAAAACGAAGTCTGCACCATTCGGTGCCTCCTAGCACCCCTTTAATAATGCACCGACACCTCTTTTAACACTGCTCCCCCACATTTGTCTGCCCCTTCATCCCAAGAGAGGGGGCAGGGGGACATAAAAATGATGGGGATTGCCACCAAAACCCCCCTCCTTTGTAATTCCCCCATTTGTGTCCAAGGGGTTGGGCTCTGCTTGCCACCTATTGGCTCTGCTCCACTCTCTCTTACTCACACTCCGGCCCTGTGGCCTAGACTCTTCCACCACCTTCTCCTGAATCCCTGGCCCTGTCTTTCCTCTGTGACCACCACCCACTCTTGCTCTCTGCCCTTTCTCCATCTATGTCCCCCTTTCTTCTCTAAGTCCAACCAACCACCCCTGCTAGCCTCCGCCATCTGCACCTCTCTCAGCCTGACCCCTTTCTCTCCTCACTCTCCACCTGTGCTCCTTCTATTCCTGCCCTCTGACTCAGCCTGGACCTATCCTTGCTCTCTCTGCGCCTGCGCACACACACACACACACACACACCAACTGCTCTGCAATCCACCATTCACATGTCGACTCATGCTCTATCCACGCACACACAGCCATTGTACTTACCAATTTAGCAGCCATCTCTGACTTACCTCTGCTTTGCCGCCATCAGTCACCTGGTGCCGAGCCCGGGATTCGAACCCTGGTTGTCTGGTTGGAAGGCGGGAACTTACCCACTGGACCACAGTGGATTCCATATCTCTAGCTTGTCAAATCGTCCCTATATCATGGCTGTGAAGTGCCCTGTGTAGTAGAAGCCAGGAGCAGTGACATCAGGACCTTGATGTTGCTAATAGTGTCTCTTGCACGGTAAAAAGCCATGAAGGAGCTGTAGCTCAGTTGGTTGGGTGACTGCCTTTGGTGGAGCAAGCTACCCTTGGACAGGGGTTCGAATCCAGCCAGTGCCCAGAAACCACATTTAGCTAGAAAATACCAAGATATTTTTGTTTATTTAGAAATATTTTTTTTACTTCAAAAAATGCAGCAACAATTGGAGTAACTATGTTTTTTTGTATTAGAGCCCCAAATTTACAAATTTTGTCCCTCCTGACCCACCCCCTCCCTCCTTTTGCTCAAGTAGGTAAAATAGGAGCAGCGCCTTATTTTCAATGATCAATGTGTTGATGTTTTCTTCAATTTGGTGTTTTGGAGAAGAGTAATATGGGCGATGGGGGAGCATAACTAAGATCTATTATCTGAGGGGGATGCCATCCAGGTAATAAAATAGGTTGAATGGTGTTGATTTTTCATTTTGGTGTGAGCCAAGCTCTGCCATTGGGTGGATGATGCTTGCCAAGTTGCCTAGGCATAAAGGCAGAGTATGAGAGCTTGCTACTGAAATGCTGGGTAAAGCTGTGTGCAGGTGAAAGAGCCTTTATTAGCTGCATTGAGAAGGTAGCATGTTGTATTTTTGAAGTGCTAAAAAAGGATAAAGTCAGGCCTTTGGCTGACTATTTCTTGAAGATGCATGATGCAAGAAGTGTGAGTATGGAGCAGCTGGCCTGTCGTGACCTAGCCCACTCTGGCATGCTGTACTAGGCCATGCCGTAGGACTGGGACCACCGGGATTGGGATTTTAAACACCCCAGTCTGGGACTGGGACTGGGACTGGGACTGCGACTGCGACTGCGACTGGGATTTTAAACAACCCAGTCTTAGTCTGCAGCCTTTACAGTCAGCCCACGAACGCCCATGTTCTGTATAGTGGATTACTGCAGGTAATTCGGGACCCTGCTAAATGAGGGTGGGGCACTTATCTGAAGGCTATTCGAGCGGAAGAATCCTTAGCCTAGGACAGTTTGGCAATTTAAGAAGTCTGCTGAATACCATATGTTGAAGGACGTATCACGCGGAAGCCAGCTAATGGCTCAGACCGAAGTAAGCATGGGAGGACTTTATTTGCATAGGACAGCCCCTTTCTCATTCCTAATATTATGCTGCAGTTGCTATGTAGCAGTACTAGGCGGCAGCTGTATGAACATAAAGCCACAGCGAGGCTTTAAAACTGTTTTTGTGGTGGGGGGTGGATTTGGAAGGAAAACAGCAAGATAAAAGTGTGAAAACATAGAGCAAGTGAGTGTGTCATCTGTCTCTTTGAAGAGACATGTGAAAGAAGAACAGCAGATCCACAGACCTCAGGTGGGAGAAGCATGGAAGAATATTCACCCCAAAATGAATACACTTACGCCATCTCAAAGCTTCCATGTGTGATCTGATGCTTTGCAGGTTGAAGGATTTGCCATTTCTGGTTTATAAATGTGCACAGTTGGAAAGAGCCTATTCCTAGAATGTTAGTAGCACACTCTTTAGAAGTGTCCTTACAGCCAAAATGTCAGGTACTCCTTTGGGGTTATGAGGCCTAGAAAAACATCCCAGGGGATCTTATAACATGTCCAGCAACAGGGCAACGAAATCATGGGGAGACCATCCCCCCAAGAATACTACTGCATGTTCTTTGTTTCCCCTCTCTATACCATAGCCACAGTAGGCCTCTTTCAAGCACCCTATTGCTTTGGTAATAGAAAGTGCCACAAAACTGATCCCCAGCCCTTGTCTCACCCATTGCCCCTAACCTTTAGGGGTACCCCTGCCCCCCAAGGAAAGGAGCAATAAACAGGACACCCCCCCCCCAAAAAAAAAAAACGCAGTCTGCACCATTCTGTGCCTCCTAGCACCACTTTAATAATGCACCGACACCCCTTTTAACACTGCTCCCCCAAATTTGACTGCCTCTTCTCCCCAAGAGAGGGGGCAGGGGGACTAACCTTTAGGGGTACCACTGCCCCCCAAGGAAAGGCACAATAAACAAGAGTGTGGGAGGGAACCCCACCCCCCCAAAAAAACGAAGTCTGCACCATTCGGTGCCTCCTAGCACCCCTTTAATAATGCACCGACACCTCTTTTAACACTGCTCCCCCACATTTGTCTGCCCCTTCACCCCAAGAGAGGGGGCAGGGGGACATAAAAATGATGTGGATTGCCACCAAAACCCCCCTCCTTTGTAATTCCCCCATTTGTGTCCAAGGGGTTGGGCTCTGCTTGCCACCTATTGGCTCTGCTCCACTCTCTCTTACTCACACTCCGGCCCTGTGGCCTAGACTCTTCCACCACCTTCTCCTGAATCCCTGGCCCTGTCTTTCCTCTGTGACCACCACCCACTCTTGCTCTCTGCCCTTTCTCCATCTATGTCCCCCTTTCTTCTCTAAGTCCAACCAACCACCCCTGCTAGCCTCCGCCATCTGCACCTCTCTCAGCCTGCCCCCTATCTCTCCTCACTCACCACCTGTGCTCCTTCTATTCCTGCCCTCTGACTCAGCCTGGACCTATCCTTGCTCTCTCTGCGCCTGCGCACACACACACACACACACACACACACACACACCAACTGCTCTGCAATCCACCATTCACATGTCGACTCATGCTCTATCCACGCACACACAGCCATTGTACTTACCAATTTAGCAGCCATCTCTGACTTACCTCTGCTTTGCCGCCATCAGTCACCTGGTGCCGAGCCCGGGATTCGAACCCTGGTTGTCTGGTTGGAAGGCGGGAACTTACCCACTGGACCACAGTGGATTCCATATCTCTAGCTTGTCAAATCGTCCCTATATCATGGCTGTGAAGTGCCCTGTGTAGTAGAAGCCAGGAGCAGTGACATCAGGACCTTGATGTTGCTAATAGTGTCTCTTGCACAGTAAAAAGCCATGAAGGAGCTGTAGCTCAGTTGGTTGGGTGACTGCCTTTGGTGGAGCAAGCTACCCTTGGACAGGGGTTCGAATCCAGCCAGTGCCCAGAAACCACATTTAGCTAGAAAATACCAAGATATTTTTGTTTATTTAGAAATATTTTTTTTACTTCAAAAAATGCAGCAACAATTGGAGTAACTATGTTTTTTTGTATTAGAGCCCCAAATTTACAAATTTTGTCCCTCCTGACCCACCCCCTCCCTCCTTTTGCTCAAGTAGGTAAAATAGGAGCAGCGCCTTATTTTCAATGATCAATGTGTTGATGTTTTCTTCAATTTGGTGTTTTGGAGAAGAGTAATATGGGCGATGGGGGAGCATAACTAAGATCTATTATCTGAGGGGGATGCCATCCAGGTAATAAAATAGGTTGAATGGTGTTGATTTTTCATTTTGGTGTGAGCCAAGCTCTGCCATTGGGTGGATGATGCTTGCCAAGTTGCCTAGGCATAAAGGCAGAGTATGAGAGCTTGCTACTGAAATGCTGGGTAAAGCTGTGTGCAGGTGAAAGAGCCTTTATTAGCTGCATTGAGAAGGTAGCATGTTGTATTTTTGAAGTGCTAAAAAAGGATAAAGTCAGGCCTTTGGCTGACTATTTCTTGAAGATGCATGATGCAAGAAGTGTGAGTATGGAGCAGCTGGCCTGTCGTGACCTAGCCCACTCTGGCATGCTGTACTAGGCCATGCCGTAGGACTGGGACCACCGGGATTGGGATTTTAAACACCCCAGTCTGGGACTGGGACTGGGACTGGGACTGCGACTGCGACTGCGACTGGGATTTTAAACAACCCAGTCTTAGTCTGCAGCCTTTACAGTCAGCCCACGAACGCCCATGTTCTGTATAGTGGATTACTGCAGGTAATTCGGGACCCTGCTAAATGAGGGTGGGGCACTTATCTGAAGGCTATTCGAGCGGAAGAATCCTTAGCCTAGGACAGTTTGGCAATTTAAGAAGTCTGCTGAATACCATATGTTGAAGGACGTATCACGCGGAAGCCAGCTAATGGCTCAGACCGAAGTAAGCATGGGAGGACTTTATTTGCATAGGACAGCCCCTTTCTCATTCCTAATATTATGCTGCAGTTGCTATGTAGCAGTACTAGGCGGCAGCTGTATGAACATAAAGCCACAGCGAGGCTTTAAAACTGTTTTTGTGGTGGGGGGTGGATTTGGAAGGAAAACAGCAAGATAAAAGTGTGAAAACATAGAGCAAGTGAGTGTGTCATCTGTCTCTTTGAAGAGACATGTGAAAGAAGAACAGCAGATCCACAGACCTCAGGTGGGAGAAGCATGGAAGAATATTCACCCCAAAATGAATACACTTACGCCATCTCAAAGCTTCCATGTGTGATCTGATGCTTTGCAGGTTGAAGGATTTGCCATTTCTGGTTTATAAATGTGCACAGTTGGAAAGAGCCTATTCCTAGAATGTTAGTAGCACACTCTTTAGAAGTGTCCTTACAGCCAAAATGTCAGGTACTCCTTTGGGGTTATGAGGCCTAGAAAAACATCCCAGGGGATCTTATAACATGTCCAGCAACAGGGCAACGAAATCATGGGGAGACCATCCCCCCAAGAATACTACTGCATGTTCTTTGTTTCCCCTCTCTATACCATAGCCACAGTAGGCCTCTTTCAAGCACCCTATTGCTTTGGTAATAGAAAGTGCCACAAAACTGATCCCCAGCCCTTGTCTCACCCATTGCCCCTAACCTTTAGGGGTACCCCTGCCCCCCAAGGAAAGGAGCAATAAACAGGACACCCCCCCCCCCAAAAAAAAAAACGCAGTCTGCACCATTCTGTGCCTCCTAGCACCACTTTAATAATGCACCGACACCCCTTTTAACACTGCTCCCCCAAATTTGACTGCCTCTTCTCCCCAAGAGAGGGGGCAGGGGGACTAACCTTTAGGGGTACCACTGCCCCCCAAGGAAAGGCACAATAAACAAGAGTGTGGGAGGGAACCCCACCCCCCCAAAAAAACGAAGTCTGCACCATTCGGTGCCTCCTAGCACCCCTTTAATAATGCACCGACACCTCTTTTAACACTGCTCCCCCACATTTGTCTGCCCCTTCATCCCAAGAGAGGGGGCAGGGGGACATAAAAATGATGGGGATTGCCACCAAAACCCCCCTCCTTTGTAATTCCCCCATTTGTGTCCAAGGGGTTGGGCTCTGCTTGCCACCTATTGGCTCTGCTCCACTCTCTCTTACTCACACTCCGGCCCTGTGGCCTAGACTCTTCCACCACCTTCTCCTGAATCCCTGGCCCTGTCTTTCCTCTGTGACCACCACCCACTCTTGCTCTCTGCCCTTTCTCCATCTATGTCCCCCTTTCTTCTCTAAGTCCAACCAACCACCCCTGCTAGCCTCCGCCATCTGCACCTCTCTCAGCCTGACCCCTTTCTCTCCTCACTCACCACCTGTGCTCCTTCTATTCCTGCCCTCTGACTCAGCCTGGACCTATCCTTGCTCTCTCTGCGCCTGCGCACACACACACACACACACACACCAACTGCTCTGCAATCCACCATTCACATGTCGACTCATGCTCTATCCACGCACACACAGCCATTGTACTTACCAATTTAGCAGCCATCTCTGACTTACCTCTGCTTTGCCGCCATCAGTCACCTGGTGCCGAGCCCGGGATTCGAACCCTGGTTGTCTGGTTGGAAGGCGGGAACTTACCCACTGGACCACAGTGGATTCCATATCTCTAGCTTGTCAAATCGTCCCTATATCATGGCTGTGAAGTGCCCTGTGTAGTAGAAGCCAGGAGCAGTGACATCAGGACCTTGATGTTGCTAATAGTGTCTCTTGCACGGTAAAAAGCCATGAAGGAGCTGTAGCTCAGTTGGTTGGGTGACTGCCTTTGGTGGAGCAAGCTACCCTTGGACAGGGGTTCGAATCCAGCCAGTGCCCAGAAACCACATTTAGCTAGAAAATACCAAGATATTTTTGTTTATTTAGAAATATTTTTTTTACTTCAAAAAATGCAGCAACAATTGGAGTAACTATGTTTTTTTGTATTAGAGCCCCAAATTTACAAATTTTGTCCCTCCTGACCCACCCCCTCCCTCCTTTTGCTCAAGTAGGTAAAATAGGAGCAGCGCCTTATTTTCAATGATCAATGTGTTGATGTTTTCTTCAATTTGGTGTTTTGGAGAAGAGTAATATGGGCGATGGGGGAGCATAACTAAGATCTATTATCTGAGGGGGATGCCATCCAGGTAATAAAATAGGTTGAATGGTGTTGATTTTTCATTTTGGTGTGAGCCAAGCTCTGCCATTGGGTGGATGATGCTTGCCAAGTTGCCTAGGCATAAAGGCAGAGTATGAGAGCTTGCTACTGAAATGCTGGGTAAAGCTGTGTGCAGGTGAAAGAGCCTTTATTAGCTGCATTGAGAAGGTAGCATGTTGTATTTTTGAAGTGCTAAAAAAGGATAAAGTCAGGCCTTTGGCTGACTATTTCTTGAAGATGCATGATGCAAGAAGTGTGAGTATGGAGCAGCTGGCCTGTCGTGACCTAGCCCACTCTGGCATGCTGTACTAGGCCATGCCGTAGGACTGGGACCACCGGGATTGGGATTTTAAACACCCCAGTCTGGGACTGGGACTGGGACTGGGACTGCGACTGCGACTGCGACTGGGATTTTAAACAACCCAGTCTTAGTCTGCAGCCTTTACAGTCAGCCCACGAACGCCCATGTTCTGTATAGTGGATTACTGCAGGTAATTCGGGACCCTGCTAAATGAGGGTGGGGCACTTATCTGAAGGCTATTCGAGCGGAAGAATCCTTAGCCTAGGACAGTTTGGCAATTTAAGAAGTCTGCTGAATACCATATGTTGAAGGACGTATCACGCGGAAGCCAGCTAATGGCTCAGACCGAAGTAAGCATGGGAGGACTTTATTTGCATAGGACAGCCCCTTTCTCATTCCTAATATTATGCTGCAGTTGCTATGTAGCAGTACTAGGCGGCAGCTGTATGAACATAAAGCCACAGCGAGGCTTTAAAACTGTTTTTGTGGTGGGGGGTGGATTTGGAAGGAAAACAGCAAGATAAAAGTGTGAAAACATAGAGCAAGTGAGTGTGTCATCTGTCTCTTTGAAGAGACATGTGAAAGAAGAACAGCAGATCCACAGACCTCAGGTGGGAGAAGCATGGAAGAATATTCACCCCAAAATGAATACACTTACGCCATCTCAAAGCTTCCATGTGTGATCTGATGCTTTGCAGGTTGAAGGATTTGCCATTTCTGGTTTATAAATGTGCACAGTTGGAAAGAGCCTATTCCTAGAATGTTAGTAGCACACTCTTTAGAAGTGTCCTTACAGCCAAAATGTCAGGTACTCCTTTGGGGTTATGAGGCCTAGAAAAACATCCCAGGGGATCTTATAACATGTCCAGCAACAGGGCAACGAAATCATGGGGAGACCATCCCCCCAAGAATACTACTGCATGTTCTTTGTTTCCCCTCTCTATACCATAGCCACAGTAGGCCTCTTTCAAGCACCCTATTGCTTTGGTAATAGAAAGTGCCACAAAACTGATCCCCAGCCCTTGTCTCACCCATTGCCCCTAACCTTTAGGGGTACCCCTGCCCCCCAAGGAAAGGAGCAATAAACAGGACACCCCCCCCCCAAAAAAAAAAAACGCAGTCTGCACCATTCTGTGCCTCCTAGCACCACTTTAATAATGCACCGACACCCCTTTTAACACTGCTCCCCCAAATTTGACTGCCTCTTCTCCCCAAGAGAGGGGGCAGGGGGACTAACCTTTAGGGGTACCACTGCCCCCCAAGGAAAGGCACAATAAACAAGAGTGTGGGAGGGAACCCCACCCCCCCAAAAAAACGAAGTCTGCACCATTCGGTGCCTCCTAGCACCCCTTTAATAATGCACCGACACCTCTTTTAACACTGCTCCCCCACATTTGTCTGCCCCTTCACCCCAAGAGAGGGGGCAGGGGGACATAAAAATGATGTGGATTGCCACCAAAACCCCCCTCCTTTGTAATTCCCCCATTTGTGTCCAAGGGGTTGGGCTCTGCTTGCCACCTATTGGCTCTGCTCCACTCTCTCTTACTCACACTCCGGCCCTGTGGCCTAGACTCTTCCACCACCTTCTCCTGAATCCCTGGCCCTGTCTTTCCTCTGTGACCACCACCCACTCTTGCTCTCTGCCCTTTCTCCATCTATGTCCCCCTTTCTTCTCTAAGTCCAACCAACCACCCCTGCTAGCCTCCGCCATCTGCACCTCTCTCAGCCTGCCCCCTATCTCTCCTCACTCACCACCTGTGCTCCTTCTATTCCTGCCCTCTGACTCAGCCTGGACCTATCCTTGCTCTCTCTGCGCCTGCGCACACACACACACACACACACACACACACACACACACCAACTGCTCTGCAATCCACCATTCACATGTCGACTCATGCTCTATCCACGCACACACAGCCATTGTACTTACCAATTTAGCAGCCATCTCTGACTTACCTCTGCTTTGCCGCCATCAGTCACCTGGTGCCGAGCCCGGGATTCGAACCCTGGTTGTCTGGTTGGAAGGCGGGAACTTACCCACTGGACCACAGTGGATTCCATATCTCTAGCTTGTCAAATCGTCCCTATATCATGGCTGTGAAGTGCCCTGTGTAGTAGAAGCCAGGAGCAGTGACATCAGGACCTTGATGTTGCTAATAGTGTCTCTTGCACGGTAAAAAGCCATGAAGGAGCTGTAGCTCAGTTGGTTGGGTGACTGCCTTTGGTGGAGCAAGCTACCCTTGGACAGGGGTTCGAATCCAGCCAGTGCCCAGAAACCACATTTAGCTAGAAAATACCAAGATATTTTTGTTTATTTAGAAATATTTTTTTTACTTCAAAAAATGCAGCAACAATTGGAGTAACTATGTTTTTTTGTATTAGAGCCCCAAATTTACAAATTTTGTCCCTCCTGACCCACCCCCTCCCTCCTTTTGCTCAAGTAGGTAAAATAGGAGCAGCGCCTTATTTTCAATGATCAATGTGTTGATGTTTTCTTCAATTTGGTGTTTTGGAGAAGAGTAATATGGGCGATGGGGGAGCATAACTAAGATCTATTATCTGAGGGGGATGCCATCCAGGTAATAAAATAGGTTGAATGGTGTTGATTTTTCATTTTGGTGTGAGCCAAGCTCTGCCATTGGGTGGATGATGCTTGCCAAGTTGCCTAGGCATAAAGGCAGAGTATGAGAGCTTGCTACTGAAATGCTGGGTAAAGCTGTGTGCAGGTGAAAGAGCCTTTATTAGCTGCATTGAGAAGGTAGCATGTTGTATTTTTGAAGTGCTAAAAAAGGATAAAGTCAGGCCTTTGGCTGACTATTTCTTGAAGATGCATGATGCAAGAAGTGTGAGTATGGAGCAGCTGGCCTGTCGTGACCTAGCCCACTCTGGCATGCTGTACTAGGCCATGCCGTAGGACTGGGACCACCGGGATTGGGATTTTAAACACCCCAGTCTGGGACTGGGACTGGGACTGGGACTGCGACTGCGACTGCGACTGGGATTTTAAACAACCCAGTCTTAGTCTGCAGCCTTTACAGTCAGCCCACGAACGCCCATGTTCTGTATAGTGGATTACTGCAGGTAATTCGGGACCCTGCTAAATGAGGGTGGGGCACTTATCTGAAGGCTATTCGAGCGGAAGAATCCTTAGCCTAGGACAGTTTGGCAATTTAAGAAGTCTGCTGAATACCATATGTTGAAGGACGTATCACGCGGAAGCCAGCTAATGGCTCAGACCGAAGTAAGCATGGGAGGACTTTATTTGCATAGGACAGCCCCTTTCTCATTCCTAATATTATGCTGCAGTTGCTATGTAGCAGTACTAGGCGGCAGCTGTATGAACATAAAGCCACAGCGAGGCTTTAAAACTGTTTTTGTGGTGGGGGGTGGATTTGGAAGGAAAACAGCAAGATAAAAGTGTGAAAACATAGAGCAAGTGAGTGTGTCATCTGTCTCTTTGAAGAGACATGTGAAAGAAGAACAGCAGATCCACAGACCTCAGGTGGGAGAAGCATGGAAGAATATTCACCCCAAAATGAATACACTTACGCCATCTCAAAGCTTCCATGTGTGATCTGATGCTTTGCAGGTTGAAGGATTTGCCATTTCTGGTTTATAAATGTGCACAGTTGGAAAGAGCCTATTCCTAGAATGTTAGTAGCACACTCTTTAGAAGTGTCCTTACAGCCAAAATGTCAGGTACTCCTTTGGGGTTATGAGGCCTAGAAAAACATCCCAGGGGATCTTATAACATGTCCAGCAACAGGGCAACGAAATCATGGGGAGACCATCCCCCCAAGAATACTACTGCATGTTCTTTGTTTCCCCTCTCTATACCATAGCCACAGTAGGCCTCTTTCAAGCACCCTATTGCTTTGGTAATAGAAAGTGCCACAAAACTGATCCCCAGCCCTTGTCTCACCCATTGCCCCTAACCTTTAGGGGTACCCCTGCCCCCCAAGGAAAGGAGCAATAAACAGGACACCCCCCCCCCAAAAAAAAAAAAACGCAGTCTGCACCATTCTGTGCCTCCTAGCACCACTTTAATAATGCACCGACACCCCTTTTAACACTGCTCCCCCAAATTTGACTGCCTCTTCTCCCCAAGAGAGGGGGCAGGGGGACTAACCTTTAGGGGTACCACTGCCCCCCAAGGAAAGGCACAATAAACAAGAGTGTGGGAGGGAACCCCACCCCCCCAAAAAAACGAAGTCTGCACCATTCGGTGCCTCCTAGCACCCCTTTAATAATGCACCGACACCTCTTTTAACACTGCTCCCCCACATTTGTCTGCCCCTTCACCCCAAGAGAGGGGGCAGGGGGACATAAAAATGATGTGGATTGCCACCAAAACCCCCCTCCTTTGTAATTCCCCCATTTGTGTCCAAGGGGTTGGGCTCTGCTTGCCACCTATTGGCTCTGCTCCACTCTCTCTTACTCACACTCCGGCCCTGTGGCCTAGACTCTTCCACCACCTTCTCCTGAATCCCTGGCCCTGTCTTTCCTCTGTGACCACCACCCACTCTTGCTCTCTGCCCTTTCTCCATCTATGTCCCCCTTTCTTCTCTAAGTCCAACCAACCACCCCTGCTAGCCTCCGCCATCTGCACCTCTCTCAGCCTGCCCCCTATCTCTCCTCACTCACCACCTGTGCTCCTTCTATTCCTGCCCTCTGACTCAGCCTGGACCTATCCTTGCTCTCTCTGCGCCTGCGCACACACACACACACACACACACACACACACACCAACTGCTCTGCAATCCACCATTCACATGTCGACTCATGCTCTATCCACGCACACACAGCCATTGTACTTACCAATTTAGCAGCCATCTCTGACTTACCTCTGCTTTGCCGCCATCAGTCACCTGGTGCCGAGCCCGGGATTCGAACCCTGGTTGTCTGGTTGGAAGGCGGGAACTTACCCACTGGACCACAGTGGATTCCATATCTCTAGCTTGTCAAATCGTCCCTATATCATGGCTGTGAAGTGCCCTGTGTAGTAGAAGCCAGGAGCAGTGACATCAGGACCTTGATGTTGCTAATAGTGTCTCTTGCACAGTAAAAAGCCATGAAGGAGCTGTAGCTCAGTTGGTTGGGTGACTGCCTTTGGTGGAGCAAGCTACCCTTGGACAGGGGTTCGAATCCAGCCAGTGCCCAGAAACCACATTTAGCTAGAAAATACCAAGATATTTTTGTTTATTTAGAAATATTTTTTTTACTTCAAAAAATGCAGCAACAATTGGAGTAACTATGTTTTTTTGTATTAGAGCCCCAAATTTACAAATTTTGTCCCTCCTGACCCACCCCCTCCCTCCTTTTGCTCAAGTAGGTAAAATAGGAGCAGCGCCTTATTTTCAATGATCAATGTGTTGATGTTTTCTTCAATTTGGTGTTTTGGAGAAGAGTAATATGGGCGATGGGGGAGCATAACTAAGATCTATTATCTGAGGGGGATGCCATCCAGGTAATAAAATAGGTTGAATGGTGTTGATTTTTCATTTTGGTGTGAGCCAAGCTCTGCCATTGGGTGGATGATGCTTGCCAAGTTGCCTAGGCATAAAGGCAGAGTATGAGAGCTTGCTACTGAAATGCTGGGTAAAGCTGTGTGCAGGTGAAAGAGCCTTTATTAGCTGCATTGAGAAGGTAGCATGTTGTATTTTTGAAGTGCTAAAAAAGGATAAAGTCAGGCCTTTGTCTGACTATTTCTTGAAGATGCATGATGCAAGAAGTGTGAGTATGGAGCAGCTGGCCTGTCGTGACCTAGCCCACTCTGGCATGCTGTACTAGGCCATGCCGTAGGACTGGGACCACCGGGATTGGGATTTTAAACACCCCAGTCTGGGACTGGGACTGGGACTGGGACTGCGACTGCGACTGGGATTTTAAACAACCCAGTCTTAGTCTGCAGCCTTTACAGTCAGCCCACGAACGCCCACGAACGCCCTTGTTCTGTATAGTGGATTACTGCAGGTAATTCGGGACCCTGCTAAATGAGGGTGGGGCACTTATCTGAAGGCTATTCGAGCGGAAGAATCCTTAGCCTAGGACAGTTTGGCAATTTAAGAAGTCTGCTGAATACCATATGTTGAAGGACGTATCACGCGGAAGCCAGCTAATGGCTCAGACCGAAGTAAGCATGGGAGGACTTTATTTGCATAGGACAGCCCCTTTCTCATTCCTAATATTATGCTGCAGTTGCTATGTAGCAGTACTAGGGGGCAGCTGTATGAACATAAAGCCACAGCGAGGCTTTAAAACTGTTTTTGTGGTGGGGGGTGGATTTGGAAGGAAAACAGCAAGATAAAAGTGTGAAAACATAGAGCAAGTGAGTGTGTCATCTGTCTCTTTGAAGAGACATGTGAAAGAAGAACAGCAGATCCACAGACCTCAGGTGGGAGAAGCATGGAAGAATATTCACCCCAAAATGAATACACTTACGCCATCTCAAAGCTTCCATGTGTGATCTGATGCTTTGCAGGTTGAAGGATTTGCCATTTCTGGTTTATAAATGTGCACAGTTGGAAAGAGCCTATTCCTAGAATGTTAGTAGCACACTCTTTAGAAGTGTCCTTACAGCCAAAATGTCAGGTACTCCTTTGGGGTTATGAGGCCTAGAAAAACATCCCAGGGGATCTTATAACATGTCCAGCAACAGGGCAACGAAATCATGGGGAGACCATCCCCCCAAGAATACTACTGCATGTTCTTTGTTTCCCCTCTCTATACCATAGCCACAGTAGGCCTCTTTCAAGCACCCTATTGCTTTGGTAATAGAAAGTGCCACAAAACTGATCCCCAGCCCTTGTCTCACCCATTGCCCCTAACCTTTAGGGGTACCCCTGCCCCCCAAGGAAAGGAGCAATAAACAGGACACCCCCCCCCCAAAAAAAAAAAACGCAGTCTGCACCATTCTGTGCCTCCTAGCACCACTTTAATAATGCACCGACACCCCTTTTAACACTGCTCCCCCAAATTTGACTGCCTCTTCTCCCCAAGAGAGGGGGCAGGGGGACTAACCTTTAGGGGTACCACTGCCCCCCAAGGAAAGGCACAATAAACAAGAGTGTGGGAGGGAACCCCACCCCCCCAAAAAAACGAAGTCTGCACCATTCGGTGCCTCCTAGCACCCCTTTAATAATGCACCGACACCTCTTTTAACACTGCTCCCCCACATTTGTCTGCCCCTTCACCCCAAGAGAGGGGGCAGGGGGACATAAAAATGATGGGGATTGCCACCAAAACCCCCCTCCTTTGTAATTCCCCCATTTGTGTCCAAGGGGTTGGGCTCTGCTTGCCACCTATTGGCTCTGCTCCACTCTCTCTTACTCACACTCCGGCCCTGTGGCCTAGACTCTTCCACCACCTTCTCCTGAATCCCTGGCCCTGTCTTTCCTCTGTGACCACCACCCACTCTTGCTCTCTGCCCTTTCTCCATCTATGTCCCCCTTTCTTCTCTAAGTCCAACCAACCACCCCTGCTAGCCTCCGCCATCTGCACCTCTCTCAGCCTGCCCCCTATCTCTCCTCACTCACCACCTGTGCTCCTTCTATTCCTGCCCTCTGACTCAGCCTGGACCTATCCTTGCTCTCTCTGCGCCTGCGCACACACACACACACACACACACACACACACACACACCAACTGCTCTGCAATCCACCATTCACATGTCGACTCATGCTCTATCCACGCACACACAGCCATTGTACTTACCAATTTAGCAGCCATCTCTGACTTACCTCTGCTTTGCCGCCATCAGTCACCTGGTGCCGAGCCCGGGATTCGAACCCTGGTTGTCTGGTTGGAAGGCGGGAACTTACCCACTGGACCACAGTGGATTCCATATCTCTAGCTTGTCAAATCGTCCCTATATCATGGCTGTGAAGTGCCCTGTGTAGTAGAAGCCAGGAGCAGTGACATCAGGACCTTGATGTTGCTAATAGTGTCTCTTGCACAGTAAAAAGCCATGAAGGAGCTGTAGCTCAGTTGGTTGGGTGACTGCCTTTGGTGGAGCAAGCTACCCTTGGACAGGGGTTCGAATCCAGCCAGTGCCCAGAAACCACATTTAGCTAGAAAATACCAAGATATTTTTGTTTATTTAGAAATATTTTTTTTACTTCAAAAAATGCAGCAACAATTGGAGTAACTATGTTTTTTTGTATTAGAGCCCCAAATTTACAAATTTTGTCCCTCCTGACCCACCCCCTCCCTCCTTTTGCTCAAGTAGGTAAAATAGGAGCAGCGCCTTATTTTCAATGATCAATGTGTTGATGTTTTCTTCAATTTGGTGTTTTGGAGAAGAGTAATATGGGCGATGGGGGAGCATAACTAAGATCTATTATCTGAGGGGGATGCCATCCAGGTAATAAAATAGGTTGAATGGTGTTGATTTTTCATTTTGGTGTGAGCCAAGCTCTGCCATTGGGTGGATGATGCTTGCCAAGTTGCCTAGGCATAAAGGCAGAGTATGAGAGCTTGCTACTGAAATGCTGGGTAAAGCTGTGTGCAGGTGAAAGAGCCTTTATTAGCTGCATTGAGAAGGTAGCATGTTGTATTTTTGAAGTGCTAAAAAAGGATAAAGTCAGGCCTTTGGCTGACTATTTCTTGAAGATGCATGATGCAAGAAGTGTGAGTATGGAGCAGCTGGCCTGTCGTGACCTAGCCCACTCTGGCATGCTGTACTAGGCCATGCCGTAGGACTGGGACCACCGGGATTGGGATTTTAAACACCCCAGTCTGGGACTGGGACTGGGACTGGGACTGCGACTGCGACTGGGATTTTAAACAACCCAGTCTTAGTCTGCAGCCTTTACAGTCAGCCCACGAACGCCCACGAACGCCCTTGTTCTGTATAGTGGATTACTGCAGGTAATTCGGGACCCTGCTAAATGAGGGTGGGGCACTTATCTGAAGGCTATTCGAGCGGAAGAATCCTTAGCCTAGGACAGTTTGGCAATTTAAGAAGTCTGCTGAATACCATATGTTGAAGGACGTATCACGCGGAAGCCAGCTAATGGCTCAGACCGAAGTAAGCATGGGAGGACTTTATTTGCATAGGACAGCCCCTTTCTCATTCCTAATATTATGCTGCAGTTGCTATGTAGCAGTACTAGGGGGCAGCTGTATGAACATAAAGCCACAGCGAGGCTTTAAAACTGTTTTTGTGGTGGGGGGTGGATTTGGAAGGAAAACAGCAAGATAAAAGTGTGAAAACATAGAGCAAGTGAGTGTGTCATCTGTCTCTTTGAAGAGACATGTGAAAGAAGAACAGCAGATCCACAGACCTCAGGTGGGAGAAGCATGGAAGAATATTCACCCCAAAATGAATACACTTACGCCATCTCAAAGCTTCCATGTGTGATCTGATGCTTTGCAGGTTGAAGGATTTGCCATTTCTGGTTTATAAATGTGCACAGTTGGAAAGAGCCTATTCCTAGAATGTTAGTAGCACACTCTTTAGAAGTGTCCTTACAGCCAAAATGTCAGGTACTCCTTTGGGGTTATGAGGCCTAGAAAAACATCCCAGGGGATCTTATAACATGTCCAGCAACAGGGCAACGAAATCATGGGGAGACCATCCCCCCAAGAATACTACTGCATGTTCTTTGTTTCCCCTCTCTATACCATAGCCACAGTAGGCCTCTTTCAAGCACCCTATTGCTTTGGTAATAGAAAGTGCCACAAAACTGATCCCCAGCCCTTGTCTCACCCATTGCCCCTAACCTTTAGGGGTACCCCTGCCCCCCAAGGAAAGGAGCAATAAACAGGACACCCCCCCCCCAAAAAAAAAAAAACGCAGTCTGCACCATTCTGTGCCTCCTAGCACCACTTTAATAATGCACCGACACCCCTTTTAACACTGCTCCCCCAAATTTGACTGCCTCTTCTCCCCAAGAGAGGGGGCAGGGGGACTAACCTTTAGGGGTACCACTGCCCCCCAAGGAAAGGCACAATAAACAAGAGTGTGGGAGGGAACCCCACCCCCCCAAAAAAACGAAGTCTGCACCATTCGGTGCCTCCTAGCACCCCTTTAATAATGCACCGACACCTCTTTTAACACTGCTCCCCCACATTTGTCTGCCCCTTCACCCCAAGAGAGGGGGCAGGGGGACATAAAAATGATGGGGATTGCCACCAAAACCCCCCTCCTTTGTAATTCCCCCATTTGTGTCCAAGGGGTTGGGCTCTGCTTGCCACCTATTGGCTCTGCTCCACTCTCTCTTACTCACACTCCGGCCCTGTGGCCTAGACTCTTCCACCACCTTCTCCTGAATCCCTGGCCCTGTCTTTCCTCTGTGACCACCACCCACTCTTGCTCTCTGCCCTTTCTCCATCTATGTCCCCCTTTCTTCTCTAAGTCCAACCAACCACCCCTGCTAGCCTCCGCCATCTGCACCTCTCTCAGCCTGCCCCCTATCTCTCCTCACTCACCACCTGTGCTCCTTCTATTCCTGCCCTCTGACTCAGCCTGGACCTATCCTTGCTCTCTCTGCGCCTGCGCACACACACACACACACACACACACACACACACCAACTGCTCTGCAATCCACCATTCACATGTCGACTCATGCTCTATCCACGCACACACAGCCATTGTACTTACCAATTTAGCAGCCATCTCTGACTTACCTCTGCTTTGCCGCCATCAGTCACCTGGTGCCGAGCCCGGGATTCGAACCCTGGTTGTCTGGTTGGAAGGCGGGAACTTACCCACTGGACCACAGTGGATTCCATATCTCTAGCTTGTCAAATCGTCCCTATATCATGGCTGTGAAGTGCCCTGTGTAGTAGAAGCCAGGAGCAGTGACATCAGGACCTTGATGTTGCTAATAGTGTCTCTTGCACAGTAAAAAGCCATGAAGGAGCTGTAGCTCAGTTGGTTGGGTGACTGCCTTTGGTGGAGCAAGCTACCCTTGGACAGGGGTTCGAATCCAGCCAGTGCCCAGAAACCACATTTAGCTAGAAAATACCAAGATATTTTTGTTTATTTAGAAATATTTTTTTTACTTCAAAAAATGCAGCAACAATTGGAGTAACTATGTTTTTTTGTATTAGAGCCCCAAATTTACAAATTTTGTCCCTCCTGACCCACCCCCTCCCTCCTTTTGCTCAAGTAGGTAAAATAGGAGCAGCGCCTTATTTTCAATGATCAATGTGTTGATGTTTTCTTCAATTTGGTGTTTTGGAGAAGAGTAATATGGGCGATGGGGGAGCATAACTAAGATCTATTATCTGAGGGGGATGCCATCCAGGTAATAAAATAGGTTGAATGGTGTTGATTTTTCATTTTGGTGTGAGCCAAGCTCTGCCATTGGGTGGATGATGCTTGCCAAGTTGCCTAGGCATAAAGGCAGAGTATGAGAGCTTGCTACTGAAATGCTGGGTAAAGCTGTGTGCAGGTGAAAGAGCCTTTATTAGCTGCATTGAGAAGGTAGCATGTTGTATTTTTGAAGTGCTAAAAAAGGATAAAGTCAGGCCTTTGGCTGACTATTTCTTGAAGATGCATGATGCAAGAAGTGTGAGTATGGAGCAGCTGGCCTGTCGTGACCTAGCCCACTCTGGCATGCTGTACTAGGCCATGCCGTAGGACTGGGACCACCGGGATTGGGATTTTAAACACCCCAGTCTGGGACTGGGACTGGGACTGGGACTGCGACTGCGACTGCGACTGGGATTTTAAACAACCCAGTCTTAGTCTGCAGCCTTTACAGTCAGCCCACGAACGCCCATGTTCTGTATAGTGGATTACTGCAGGTAATTCGGGACCCTGCTAAATGAGGGTGGGGCACTTATCTGAAGGCTATTCGAGCGGAAGAATCCTTAGCCTAGGACAGTTTGGCAATTTAAGAAGTCTGCTGAATACCATATGTTGAAGGACGTATCACGCGGAAGCCAGCTAATGGCTCAGACCGAAGTAAGCATGGGAGGACTTTATTTGCATAGGACAGCCCCTTTCTCATTCCTAATATTATGCTGCAGTTGCTATGTAGCAGTACTAGGCGGCAGCTGTATGAACATAAAGCCACAGCGAGGCTTTAAAACTGTTTTTGTGGTGGGGGGTGGATTTGGAAGGAAAACAGCAAGATAAAAGTGTGAAAACATAGAGCAAGTGAGTGTGTCATCTGTCTCTTTGAAGAGACATGTGAAAGAAGAACAGCAGATCCACAGACCTCAGGTGGGAGAAGCATGGAAGAATATTCACCCCAAAATGAATACACTTACGCCATCTCAAAGCTTCCATGTGTGATCTGATGCTTTGCAGGTTGAAGGATTTGCCATTTCTGGTTTATAAATGTGCACAGTTGGAAAGAGCCTATTCCTAGAATGTTAGTAGCACACTCTTTAGAAGTGTCCTTACAGCCAAAATGTCAGGTACTCCTTTGGGGTTATGAGGCCTAGAAAAACATCCCAGGGGATCTTATAACATGTCCAGCAACAGGGCAACGAAATCATGGGGAGACCATCCCCCCAAGAATACTACTGCATGTTCTTTGTTTCCCCTCTCTATACCATAGCCACAGTAGGCCTCTTTCAAGCACCCTATTGCTTTGGTAATAGAAAGTGCCACAAAACTGATCCCCAGCCCTTGTCTCACCCATTGCCCCTAACCTTTAGGGGTACCCCTGCCCCCCAAGGAAAGGAGCAATAAACAGGACACCCCCCCCCCCAAAAAAAAAAACGCAGTCTGCACCATTCTGTGCCTCCTAGCACCACTTTAATAATGCACCGACACCCCTTTTAACACTGCTCCCCCAAATTTGACTGCCTCTTCTCCCCAAGAGAGGGGGCAGGGGGACTAACCTTTAGGGGTACCACTGCCCCCCAAGGAAAGGCACAATAAACAAGAGTGTGGGAGGGAACCCCACCCCCCCAAAAAAACGAAGTCTGCACCATTCGGTGCCTCCTAGCACCCCTTTAATAATGCACCGACACCTCTTTTAACACTGCTCCCCCACATTTGTCTGCCCCTTCATCCCAAGAGAGGGGGCAGGGGGACATAAAAATGATGGGGATTGCCACCAAAACCCCCCTCCTTTGTAATTCCCCCATTTGTGTCCAAGGGGTTGGGCTCTGCTTGCCACCTATTGGCTCTGCTCCACTCTCTCTTACTCACACTCCGGCCCTGTGGCCTAGACTCTTCCACCACCTTCTCCTGAATCCCTGGCCCTGTCTTTCCTCTGTGACCACCACCCACTCTTGCTCTCTGCCCTTTCTCCATCTATGTCCCCCTTTCTTCTCTAAGTCCAACCAACCACCCCTGCTAGCCTCCGCCATCTGCACCTCTCTCAGCCTGACCCCTTTCTCTCCTCACTCACCACCTGTGCTCCTTCTATTCCTGCCCTCTGACTCAGCCTGGACCTATCCTTGCTCTCTCTGCGCCTGCGCACACACACACACACACACACACCAACTGCTCTGCAATCCACCATTCACATGTCGACTCATGCTCTATCCACGCACACACAGCCATTGTACTTACCAATTTAGCAGCCATCTCTGACTTACCTCTGCTTTGCCGCCATCAGTCACCTGGTGCCGAGCCCGGGATTCGAACCCTGGTTGTCTGGTTGGAAGGCGGGAACTTACCCACTGGACCACAGTGGATTCCATATCTCTAGCTTGTCAAATCGTCCCTATATCATGGCTGTGAAGTGCCCTGTGTAGTAGAAGCCAGGAGCAGTGACATCAGGACCTTGATGTTGCTAATAGTGTCTCTTGCACGGTAAAAAGCCATGAAGGAGCTGTAGCTCAGTTGGTTGGGTGACTGCCTTTGGTGGAGCAAGCTACCCTTGGACAGGGGTTCGAATCCAGCCAGTGCCCAGAAACCACATTTAGCTAGAAAATACCAAGATATTTTTGTTTATTTAGAAATATTTTTTTTACTTCAAAAAATGCAGCAACAATTGGAGTAACTATGTTTTTTTGTATTAGAGCCCCAAATTTACAAATTTTGTCCCTCCTGACCCACCCCCTCCCTCCTTTTGCTCAAGTAGGTAAAATAGGAGCAGCGCCTTATTTTCAATGATCAATGTGTTGATGTTTTCTTCAATTTGGTGTTTTGGAGAAGAGTAATATGGGCGATGGGGGAGCATAACTAAGATCTATTATCTGAGGGGGATGCCATCCAGGTAATAAAATAGGTTGAATGGTGTTGATTTTTCATTTTGGTGTGAGCCAAGCTCTGCCATTGGGTGGATGATGCTTGCCAAGTTGCCTAGGCATAAAGGCAGAGTATGAGAGCTTGCTACTGAAATGCTGGGTAAAGCTGTGTGCAGGTGAAAGAGCCTTTATTAGCTGCATTGAGAAGGTAGCATGTTGTATTTTTGAAGTGCTAAAAAAGGATAAAGTCAGGCCTTTGGCTGACTATTTCTTGAAGATGCATGATGCAAGAAGTGTGAGTATGGAGCAGCTGGCCTGTCGTGACCTAGCCCACTCTGGCATGCTGTACTAGGCCATGCCGTAGGACTGGGACCACCGGGATTGGGATTTTAAACACCCCAGTCTGGGACTGGGACTGGGACTGGGACTGCGACTGCGACTGCGACTGGGATTTTAAACAACCCAGTCTTAGTCTGCAGCCTTTACAGTCAGCCCACGAACGCCCATGTTCTGTATAGTGGATTACTGCAGGTAATTCGGGACCCTGCTAAATGAGGGTGGGGCACTTATCTGAAGGCTATTCGAGCGGAAGAATCCTTAGCCTAGGACAGTTTGGCAATTTAAGAAGTCTGCTGAATACCATATGTTGAAGGACGTATCACGCGGAAGCCAGCTAATGGCTCAGACCGAAGTAAGCATGGGAGGACTTTATTTGCATAGGACAGCCCCTTTCTCATTCCTAATATTATGCTGCAGTTGCTATGTAGCAGTACTAGGCGGCAGCTGTATGAACATAAAGCCACAGCGAGGCTTTAAAACTGTTTTTGTGGTGGGGGGTGGATTTGGAAGGAAAACAGCAAGATAAAAGTGTGAAAACATAGAGCAAGTGAGTGTGTCATCTGTCTCTTTGAAGAGACATGTGAAAGAAGAACAGCAGATCCACAGACCTCAGGTGGGAGAAGCATGGAAGAATATTCACCCCAAAATGAATACACTTACGCCATCTCAAAGCTTCCATGTGTGATCTGATGCTTTGCAGGTTGAAGGATTTGCCATTTCTGGTTTATAAATGTGCACAGTTGGAAAGAGCCTATTCCTAGAATGTTAGTAGCACACTCTTTAGAAGTGTCCTTACAGCCAAAATGTCAGGTACTCCTTTGGGGTTATGAGGCCTAGAAAAACATCCCAGGGGATCTTATAACATGTCCAGCAACAGGGCAACGAAATCATGGGGAGACCATCCCCCCAAGAATACTACTGCATGTTCTTTGTTTCCCCTCTCTATACCATAGCCACAGTAGGCCTCTTTCAAGCACCCTATTGCTTTGGTAATAGAAAGTGCCACAAAACTGATCCCCAGCCCTTGTCTCACCCATTGCCCCTAACCTTTAGGGGTACCCCTGCCCCCCAAGGAAAGGAGCAATAAACAGGACACCCCCCCCCCAAAAAAAAAAAACGCAGTCTGCACCATTCTGTGCCTCCTAGCACCACTTTAATAATGCACCGACACCCCTTTTAACACTGCTCCCCCAAATTTGACTGCCTCTTCTCCCCAAGAGAGGGGGCAGGGGGACTAACCTTTAGGGGTACCACTGCCCCCCAAGGAAAGGCACAATAAACAAGAGTGTGGGAGGGAACCCCACCCCCCCAAAAAAACGAAGTCTGCACCATTCGGTGCCTCCTAGCACCCCTTTAATAATGCACCGACACCTCTTTTAACACTGCTCCCCCACATTTGTCTGCCCCTTCACCCCAAGAGAGGGGGCAGGGGGACATAAAAATGATGTGGATTGCCACCAAAACCCCCCTCCTTTGTAATTCCCCCATTTGTGTCCAAGGGGTTGGGCTCTGCTTGCCACCTATTGGCTCTGCTCCACTCTCTCTTACTCACACTCCGGCCCTGTGGCCTAGACTCTTCCACCACCTTCTCCTGAATCCCTGGCCCTGTCTTTCCTCTGTGACCACCACCCACTCTTGCTCTCTGCCCTTTCTCCATCTATGTCCCCCTTTCTTCTCTAAGTCCAACCAACCACCCCTGCTAGCCTCCGCCATCTGCACCTCTCTCAGCCTGCCCCCTATCTCTCCTCACTCACCACCTGTGCTCCTTCTATTCCTGCCCTCTGACTCAGCCTGGACCTATCCTTGCTCTCTCTGCGCCTGCGCACACACACACACACACACACACACACACACACCAACTGCTCTGCAATCCACCATTCACATGTCGACTCATGCTCTATCCACGCACACACAGCCATTGTACTTACCAATTTAGCAGCCATCTCTGACTTACCTCTGCTTTGCCGCCATCAGTCACCTGGTGCCGAGCCCGGGATTCGAACCCTGGTTGTCTGGTTGGAAGGCGGGAACTTACCCACTGGACCACAGTGGATTCCATATCTCTAGCTTGTCAAATCGTCCCTATATCATGGCTGTGAAGTGCCCTGTGTAGTAGAAGCCAGGAGCAGTGACATCAGGACCTTGATGTTGCTAATAGTGTCTCTTGCACAGTAAAAAGCCATGAAGGAGCTGTAGCTCAGTTGGTTGGGTGACTGCCTTTGGTGGAGCAAGCTACCCTTGGACAGGGGTTCGAATCCAGCCAGTGCCCAGAAACCACATTTAGCTAGAAAATACCAAGATATTTTTGTTTATTTAGAAATATTTTTTTTACTTCAAAAAATGCAGCAACAATTGGAGTAACTATGTTTTTTTGTATTAGAGCCCCAAATTTACAAATTTTGTCCCTCCTGACCCACCCCCTCCCTCCTTTTGCTCAAGTAGGTAAAATAGGAGCAGCGCCTTATTTTCAATGATCAATGTGTTGATGTTTTCTTCAATTTGGTGTTTTGGAGAAGAGTAATATGGGCGATGGGGGAGCATAACTAAGATCTATTATCTGAGGGGGATGCCATCCAGGTAATAAAATAGGTTGAATGGTGTTGATTTTTCATTTTGGTGTGAGCCAAGCTCTGCCATTGGGTGGATGATGCTTGCCAAGTTGCCTAGGCATAAAGGCAGAGTATGAGAGCTTGCTACTGAAATGCTGGGTAAAGCTGTGTGCAGGTGAAAGAGCCTTTATTAGCTGCATTGAGAAGGTAGCATGTTGTATTTTTGAAGTGCTAAAAAAGGATAAAGTCAGGCCTTTGGCTGACTATTTCTTGAAGATGCATGATGCAAGAAGTGTGAGTATGGAGCAGCTGGCCTGTCGTGACCTAGCCCACTCTGGCATGCTGTACTAGGCCATGCCGTAGGACTGGGACCACCGGGATTGGGATTTTAAACACCCCAGTCTGGGACTGGGACTGGGACTGGGACTGCGACTGCGACTGCGACTGGGATTTTAAACAACCCAGTCTTAGTCTGCAGCCTTTACAGTCAGCCCACGAACGCCCATGTTCTGTATAGTGGATTACTGCAGGTAATTCGGGACCCTGCTAAATGAGGGTGGGGCACTTATCTGAAGGCTATTCGAGCGGAAGAATCCTTAGCCTAGGACAGTTTGGCAATTTAAGAAGTCTGCTGAATACCATATGTTGAAGGACGTATCACGCGGAAGCCAGCTAATGGCTCAGACCGAAGTAAGCATGGGAGGACTTTATTTGCATAGGACAGCCCCTTTCTCATTCCTAATATTATGCTGCAGTTGCTATGTAGCAGTACTAGGCGGCAGCTGTATGAACATAAAGCCACAGCGAGGCTTTAAAACTGTTTTTGTGGTGGGGGGTGGATTTGGAAGGAAAACAGCAAGATAAAAGTGTGAAAACATAGAGCAAGTGAGTGTGTCATCTGTCTCTTTGAAGAGACATGTGAAAGAAGAACAGCAGATCCACAGACCTCAGGTGGGAGAAGCATGGAAGAATATTCACCCCAAAATGAATACACTTACGCCATCTCAAAGCTTCCATGTGTGATCTGATGCTTTGCAGGTTGAAGGATTTGCCATTTCTGGTTTATAAATGTGCACAGTTGGAAAGAGCCTATTCCTAGAATGTTAGTAGCACACTCTTTAGAAGTGTCCTTACAGCCAAAATGTCAGGTACTCCTTTGGGGTTATGAGGCCTAGAAAAACATCCCAGGGGATCTTATAACATGTCCAGCAACAGGGCAACGAAATCATGGGGAGACCATCCCCCCAAGAATACTACTGCATGTTCTTTGTTTCCCCTCTCTATACCATAGCCACAGTAGGCCTCTTTCAAGCACCCTATTGCTTTGGTAATAGAAAGTGCCACAAAACTGATCCCCAGCCCTTGTCTCACCCATTGCCCCTAACCTTTAGGGGTACCCCTGCCCCCCAAGGAAAGGAGCAATAAACAGGACACCCCCCCCCCCAAAAAAAAAAACGCAGTCTGCACCATTCTGTGCCTCCTAGCACCACTTTAATAATGCACCGACACCCCTTTTAACACTGCTCCCCCAAATTTGACTGCCTCTTCTCCCCAAGAGAGGGGGCAGGGGGACTAACCTTTAGGGGTACCACTGCCCCCCAAGGAAAGGCACAATAAACAAGAGTGTGGGAGGGAACCCCACCCCCCCAAAAAAACGAAGTCTGCACCATTCGGTGCCTCCTAGCACCCCTTTAATAATGCACCGACACCTCTTTTAACACTGCTCCCCCACATTTGTCTGCCCCTTCATCCCAAGAGAGGGGGCAGGGGGACATAAAAATGATGGGGATTGCCACCAAAACCCCCCTCCTTTGTAATTCCCCCATTTGTGTCCAAGGGGTTGGGCTCTGCTTGCCACCTATTGGCTCTGCTCCACTCTCTCTTACTCACACTCCGGCCCTGTGGCCTAGACTCTTCCACCACCTTCTCCTGAATCCCTGGCCCTGTCTTTCCTCTGTGACCACCACCCACTCTTGCTCTCTGCCCTTTCTCCATCTATGTCCCCCTTTCTTCTCTAAGTCCAACCAACCACCCCTGCTAGCCTCCGCCATCTGCACCTCTCTCAGCCTGACCCCTTTCTCTCCTCACTCACCACCTGTGCTCCTTCTATTCCTGCCCTCTGACTCAGCCTGGACCTATCCTTGCTCTCTCTGCGCCTGCGCACACACACACACACACACACACCAACTGCTCTGCAATCCACCATTCACATGTCGACTCATGCTCTATCCACGCACACACAGCCATTGTACTTACCAATTTAGCAGCCATCTCTGACTTACCTCTGCTTTGCCGCCATCAGTCACCTGGTGCCGAGCCCGGGATTCGAACCCTGGTTGTCTGGTTGGAAGGCGGGAACTTACCCACTGGACCACAGTGGATTCCATATCTCTAGCTTGTCAAATCGTCCCTATATCATGGCTGTGAAGTGCCCTGTGTAGTAGAAGCCAGGAGCAGTGACATCAGGACCTTGATGTTGCTAATAGTGTCTCTTGCACGGTAAAAAGCCATGAAGGAGCTGTAGCTCAGTTGGTTGGGTGACTGCCTTTGGTGGAGCAAGCTACCCTTGGACAGGGGTTCGAATCCAGCCAGTGCCCAGAAACCACATTTAGCTAGAAAATACCAAGATATTTTTGTTTATTTAGAAATATTTTTTTTACTTCAAAAAATGCAGCAACAATTGGAGTAACTATGTTTTTTTGTATTAGAGCCCCAAATTTACAAATTTTGTCCCTCCTGACCCACCCCCTCCCTCCTTTTGCTCAAGTAGGTAAAATAGGAGCAGCGCCTTATTTTCAATGATCAATGTGTTGATGTTTTCTTCAATTTGGTGTTTTGGAGAAGAGTAATATGGGCGATGGGGGAGCATAACTAAGATCTATTATCTGAGGGGGATGCCATCCAGGTAATAAAATAGGTTGAATGGTGTTGATTTTTCATTTTGGTGTGAGCCAAGCTCTGCCATTGGGTGGATGATGCTTGCCAAGTTGCCTAGGCATAAAGGCAGAGTATGAGAGCTTGCTACTGAAATGCTGGGTAAAGCTGTGTGCAGGTGAAAGAGCCTTTATTAGCTGCATTGAGAAGGTAGCATGTTGTATTTTTGAAGTGCTAAAAAAGGATAAAGTCAGGCCTTTGGCTGACTATTTCTTGAAGATGCATGATGCAAGAAGTGTGAGTATGGAGCAGCTGGCCTGTCGTGACCTAGCCCACTCTGGCATGCTGTACTAGGCCATGCCGTAGGACTGGGACCACCGGGATTGGGATTTTAAACACCCCAGTCTGGGACTGGGACTGGGACTGGGACTGCGACTGCGACTGCGACTGGGATTTTAAACAACCCAGTCTTAGTCTGCAGCCTTTACAGTCAGCCCACGAACGCCCATGTTCTGTATAGTGGATTACTGCAGGTAATTCGGGACCCTGCTAAATGAGGGTGGGGCACTTATCTGAAGGCTATTCGAGCGGAAGAATCCTTAGCCTAGGACAGTTTGGCAATTTAAGAAGTCTGCTGAATACCATATGTTGAAGGACGTATCACGCGGAAGCCAGCTAATGGCTCAGACCGAAGTAAGCATGGGAGGACTTTATTTGCATAGGACAGCCCCTTTCTCATTCCTAATATTATGCTGCAGTTGCTATGTAGCAGTACTAGGCGGCAGCTGTATGAACATAAAGCCACAGCGAGGCTTTAAAACTGTTTTTGTGGTGGGGGGTGGATTTGGAAGGAAAACAGCAAGATAAAAGTGTGAAAACATAGAGCAAGTGAGTGTGTCATCTGTCTCTTTGAAGAGACATGTGAAAGAAGAACAGCAGATCCACAGACCTCAGGTGGGAGAAGCATGGAAGAATATTCACCCCAAAATGAATACACTTACGCCATCTCAAAGCTTCCATGTGTGATCTGATGCTTTGCAGGTTGAAGGATTTGCCATTTCTGGTTTATAAATGTGCACAGTTGGAAAGAGCCTATTCCTAGAATGTTAGTAGCACACTCTTTAGAAGTGTCCTTACAGCCAAAATGTCAGGTACTCCTTTGGGGTTATGAGGCCTAGAAAAACATCCCAGGGGATCTTATAACATGTCCAGCAACAGGGCAACGAAATCATGGGGAGACCATCCCCCCAAGAATACTACTGCATGTTCTTTGTTTCCCCTCTCTATACCATAGCCACAGTAGGCCTCTTTCAAGCACCCTATTGCTTTGGTAATAGAAAGTGCCACAAAACTGATCCCCAGCCCTTGTCTCACCCATTGCCCCTAACCTTTAGGGGTACCCCTGCCCCCCAAGGAAAGGAGCAATAAACAGGACACCCCCCCCCCAAAAAAAAAAAACGCAGTCTGCACCATTCTGTGCCTCCTAGCACCACTTTAATAATGCACCGACACCCCTTTTAACACTGCTCCCCCAAATTTGACTGCCTCTTCTCCCCAAGAGAGGGGGCAGGGGGACTAACCTTTAGGGGTACCACTGCCCCCCAAGGAAAGGCACAATAAACAAGAGTGTGGGAGGGAACCCCACCCCCCCAAAAAAACGAAGTCTGCACCATTCGGTGCCTCCTAGCACCCCTTTAATAATGCACCGACACCTCTTTTAACACTGCTCCCCCACATTTGTCTGCCCCTTCATCCCAAGAGAGGGGGCAGGGGGACATAAAAATGATGGGGATTGCCACCAAAACCCCCCTCCTTTGTAATTCCCCCATTTGTGTCCAAGGGGTTGGGCTCTGCTTGCCACCTATTGGCTCTGCTCCACTCTCTCTTACTCACACTCCGGCCCTGTGGCCTAGACTCTTCCACCACCTTCTCCTGAATCCCTGGCCCTGTCTTTCCTCTGTGACCACCACCCACTCTTGCTCTCTGCCCTTTCTCCATCTATGTCCCCCTTTCTTCTCTAAGTCCAACCAACCACCCCTGCTAGCCTCCGCCATCTGCACCTCTCTCAGCCTGACCCCTTTCTCTCCTCACTCACCACCTGTGCTCCTTCTATTCCTGCCCTCTGACTCAGCCTGGACCTATCCTTGCTCTCTCTGCGCCTGCGCACACACACACACACACACACACCAACTGCTCTGCAATCCACCATTCACATGTCGACTCATGCTCTATCCACGCACACACAGCCATTGTACTTACCAATTTAGCAGCCATCTCTGACTTACCTCTGCTTTGCCGCCATCAGTCACCTGGTGCCGAGCCCGGGATTCGAACCCTGGTTGTCTGGTTGGAAGGCGGGAACTTACCCACTGGACCACAGTGGATTCCATATCTCTAGCTTGTCAAATCGTCCCTATATCATGGCTGTGAAGTGCCCTGTGTAGTAGAAGCCAGGAGCAGTGACATCAGGACCTTGATGTTGCTAATAGTGTCTCTTGCACGGTAAAAAGCCATGAAGGAGCTGTAGCTCAGTTGGTTGGGTGACTGCCTTTGGTGGAGCAAGCTACCCTTGGACAGGGGTTCGAATCCAGCCAGTGCCCAGAAACCACATTTAGCTAGAAAATACCAAGATATTTTTGTTTATTTAGAAATATTTTTTTTACTTCAAAAAATGCAGCAACAATTGGAGTAACTATGTTTTTTTGTATTAGAGCCCCAAATTTACAAATTTTGTCCCTCCTGACCCACCCCCTCCCTCCTTTTGCTCAAGTAGGTAAAATAGGAGCAGCGCCTTATTTTCAATGATCAATGTGTTGATGTTTTCTTCAATTTGGTGTTTTGGAGAAGAGTAATATGGGCGATGGGGGAGCATAACTAAGATCTATTATCTGAGGGGGATGCCATCCAGGTAATAAAATAGGTTGAATGGTGTTGATTTTTCATTTTGGTGTGAGCCAAGCTCTGCCATTGGGTGGATGATGCTTGCCAAGTTGCCTAGGCATAAAGGCAGAGTATGAGAGCTTGCTACTGAAATGCTGGGTAAAGCTGTGTGCAGGTGAAAGAGCCTTTATTAGCTGCATTGAGAAGGTAGCATGTTGTATTTTTGAAGTGCTAAAAAAGGATAAAGTCAGGCCTTTGGCTGACTATTTCTTGAAGATGCATGATGCAAGAAGTGTGAGTATGGAGCAGCTGGCCTGTCGTGACCTAGCCCACTCTGGCATGCTGTACTAGGCCATGCCGTAGGACTGGGACCACCGGGATTGGGATTTTAAACACCCCAGTCTGGGACTGGGACTGGGACTGGGACTGCGACTGCGACTGCGACTGGGATTTTAAACAACCCAGTCTTAGTCTGCAGCCTTTACAGTCAGCCCACGAACGCCCATGTTCTGTATAGTGGATTACTGCAGGTAATTCGGGACCCTGCTAAATGAGGGTGGGGCACTTATCTGAAGGCTATTCGAGCGGAAGAATCCTTAGCCTAGGACAGTTTGGCAATTTAAGAAGTCTGCTGAATACCATATGTTGAAGGACGTATCACGCGGAAGCCAGCTAATGGCTCAGACCGAAGTAAGCATGGGAGGACTTTATTTGCATAGGACAGCCCCTTTCTCATTCCTAATATTATGCTGCAGTTGCTATGTAGCAGTACTAGGCGGCAGCTGTATGAACATAAAGCCACAGCGAGGCTTTAAAACTGTTTTTGTGGTGGGGGGTGGATTTGGAAGGAAAACAGCAAGATAAAAGTGTGAAAACATAGAGCAAGTGAGTGTGTCATCTGTCTCTTTGAAGAGACATGTGAAAGAAGAACAGCAGATCCACAGACCTCAGGTGGGAGAAGCATGGAAGAATATTCACCCCAAAATGAATACACTTACGCCATCTCAAAGCTTCCATGTGTGATCTGATGCTTTGCAGGTTGAAGGATTTGCCATTTCTGGTTTATAAATGTGCACAGTTGGAAAGAGCCTATTCCTAGAATGTTAGTAGCACACTCTTTAGAAGTGTCCTTACAGCCAAAATGTCAGGTACTCCTTTGGGGTTATGAGGCCTAGAAAAACATCCCAGGGGATCTTATAACATGTCCAGCAACAGGGCAACGAAATCATGGGGAGACCATCCCCCCAAGAATACTACTGCATGTTCTTTGTTTCCCCTCTCTATACCATAGCCACAGTAGGCCTCTTTCAAGCACCCTATTGCTTTGGTAATAGAAAGTGCCACAAAACTGATCCCCAGCCCTTGTCTCACCCATTGCCCCTAACCTTTAGGGGTACCCCTGCCCCCCAAGGAAAGGAGCAATAAACAGGACACCCCCCCCCCAAAAAAAAAAAACGCAGTCTGCACCATTCTGTGCCTCCTAGCACCACTTTAATAATGCACCGACACCCCTTTTAACACTGCTCCCCCAAATTTGACTGCCTCTTCTCCCCAAGAGAGGGGGCAGGGGGACTAACCTTTAGGGGTACCACTGCCCCCCAAGGAAAGGCACAATAAACAAGAGTGTGGGAGGGAACCCCACCCCCCCAAAAAAACGAAGTCTGCACCATTCGGTGCCTCCTAGCACCCCTTTAATAATGCACCGACACCTCTTTTAACACTGCTCCCCCACATTTGTCTGCCCCTTCACCCCAAGAGAGGGGGCAGGGGGACATAAAAATGATGTGGATTGCCACCAAAACCCCCCTCCTTTGTAATTCCCCCATTTGTGTCCAAGGGGTTGGGCTCTGCTTGCCACCTATTGGCTCTGCTCCACTCTCTCTTACTCACACTCCGGCCCTGTGGCCTAGACTCTTCCACCACCTTCTCCTGAATCCCTGGCCCTGTCTTTCCTCTGTGACCACCACCCACTCTTGCTCTCTGCCCTTTCTCCATCTATGTCCCCCTTTCTTCTCTAAGTCCAACCAACCACCCCTGCTAGCCTCCGCCATCTGCACCTCTCTCAGCCTGCCCCCTATCTCTCCTCACTCACCACCTGTGCTCCTTCTATTCCTGCCCTCTGACTCAGCCTGGACCTATCCTTGCTCTCTCTGCGCCTGCGCACACACACACACACACACACACACACACACACCAACTGCTCTGCAATCCACCATTCACATGTCGACTCATGCTCTATCCACGCACACACAGCCATTGTACTTACCAATTTAGCAGCCATCTCTGACTTACCTCTGCTTTGCCGCCATCAGTCACCTGGTGCCGAGCCCGGGATTCGAACCCTGGTTGTCTGGTTGGAAGGCGGGAACTTACCCACTGGACCACAGTGGATTCCATATCTCTAGCTTGTCAAATCGTCCCTATATCATGGCTGTGAAGTGCCCTGTGTAGTAGAAGCCAGGAGCAGTGACATCAGGACCTTGATGTTGCTAATAGTGTCTCTTGCACAGTAAAAAGCCATGAAGGAGCTGTAGCTCAGTTGGTTGGGTGACTGCCTTTGGTGGAGCAAGCTACCCTTGGACAGGGGTTCGAATCCAGCCAGTGCCCAGAAACCACATTTAGCTAGAAAATACCAAGATATTTTTGTTTATTTAGAAATATTTTTTTTACTTCAAAAAATGCAGCAACAATTGGAGTAACTATGTTTTTTTGTATTAGAGCCCCAAATTTACAAATTTTGTCCCTCCTGACCCACCCCCTCCCTCCTTTTGCTCAAGTAGGTAAAATAGGAGCAGCGCCTTATTTTCAATGATCAATGTGTTGATGTTTTCTTCAATTTGGTGTTTTGGAGAAGAGTAATATGGGCGATGGGGGAGCATAACTAAGATCTATTATCTGAGGGGGATGCCATCCAGGTAATAAAATAGGTTGAATGGTGTTGATTTTTCATTTTGGTGTGAGCCAAGCTCTGCCATTGGGTGGATGATGCTTGCCAAGTTGCCTAGGCATAAAGGCAGAGTATGAGAGCTTGCTACTGAAATGCTGGGTAAAGCTGTGTGCAGGTGAAAGAGCCTTTATTAGCTGCATTGAGAAGGTAGCATGTTGTATTTTTGAAGTGCTAAAAAAGGATAAAGTCAGGCCTTTGGCTGACTATTTCTTGAAGATGCATGATGCAAGAAGTGTGAGTATGGAGCAGCTGGCCTGTCGTGACCTAGCCCACTCTGGCATGCTGTACTAGGCCATGCCGTAGGACTGGGACCACCGGGATTGGGATTTTAAACACCCCAGTCTGGGACTGGGACTGGGACTGGGACTGCGACTGCGACTGCGACTGGGATTTTAAACAACCCAGTCTTAGTCTGCAGCCTTTACAGTCAGCCCACGAACGCCCATGTTCTGTATAGTGGATTACTGCAGGTAATTCGGGACCCTGCTAAATGAGGGTGGGGCACTTATCTGAAGGCTATTCGAGCGGAAGAATCCTTAGCCTAGGACAGTTTGGCAATTTAAGAAGTCTGCTGAATACCATATGTTGAAGGACGTATCACGCGGAAGCCAGCTAATGGCTCAGACCGAAGTAAGCATGGGAGGACTTTATTTGCATAGGACAGCCCCTTTCTCATTCCTAATATTATGCTGCAGTTGCTATGTAGCAGTACTAGGCGGCAGCTGTATGAACATAAAGCCACAGCGAGGCTTTAAAACTGTTTTTGTGGTGGGGGGTGGATTTGGAAGGAAAACAGCAAGATAAAAGTGTGAAAACATAGAGCAAGTGAGTGTGTCATCTGTCTCTTTGAAGAGACATGTGAAAGAAGAACAGCAGATCCACAGACCTCAGGTGGGAGAAGCATGGAAGAATATTCACCCCAAAATGAATACACTTACGCCATCTCAAAGCTTCCATGTGTGATCTGATGCTTTGCAGGTTGAAGGATTTGCCATTTCTGGTTTATAAATGTGCACAGTTGGAAAGAGCCTATTCCTAGAATGTTAGTAGCACACTCTTTAGAAGTGTCCTTACAGCCAAAATGTCAGGTACTCCTTTGGGGTTATGAGGCCTAGAAAAACATCCCAGGGGATCTTATAACATGTCCAGCAACAGGGCAACGAAATCATGGGGAGACCATCCCCCCAAGAATACTACTGCATGTTCTTTGTTTCCCCTCTCTATACCATAGCCACAGTAGGCCTCTTTCAAGCACCCTATTGCTTTGGTAATAGAAAGTGCCACAAAACTGATCCCCAGCCCTTGTCTCACCCATTGCCCCTAACCTTTAGGGGTACCCCTGCCCCCCAAGGAAAGGAGCAATAAACAGGACACCCCCCCCCCCAAAAAAAAAAACGCAGTCTGCACCATTCTGTGCCTCCTAGCACCACTTTAATAATGCACCGACACCCCTTTTAACACTGCTCCCCCAAATTTGACTGCCTCTTCTCCCCAAGAGAGGGGGCAGGGGGACTAACCTTTAGGGGTACCACTGCCCCCCAAGGAAAGGCACAATAAACAAGAGTGTGGGAGGGAACCCCACCCCCCCAAAAAAACGAAGTCTGCACCATTCGGTGCCTCCTAGCACCCCTTTAATAATGCACCGACACCTCTTTTAACACTGCTCCCCCACATTTGTCTGCCCCTTCATCCCAAGAGAGGGGGCAGGGGGACATAAAAATGATGGGGATTGCCACCAAAACCCCCCTCCTTTGTAATTCCCCCATTTGTGTCCAAGGGGTTGGGCTCTGCTTGCCACCTATTGGCTCTGCTCCACTCTCTCTTACTCACACTCCGGCCCTGTGGCCTAGACTCTTCCACCACCTTCTCCTGAATCCCTGGCCCTGTCTTTCCTCTGTGACCACCACCCACTCTTGCTCTCTGCCCTTTCTCCATCTATGTCCCCCTTTCTTCTCTAAGTCCAACCAACCACCCCTGCTAGCCTCCGCCATCTGCACCTCTCTCAGCCTGACCCCTTTCTCTCCTCACTCACCACCTGTGCTCCTTCTATTCCTGCCCTCTGACTCAGCCTGGACCTATCCTTGCTCTCTCTGCGCCTGCGCACACACACACACACACACACACCAACTGCTCTGCAATCCACCATTCACATGTCGACTCATGCTCTATCCACGCACACACAGCCATTGTACTTACCAATTTAGCAGCCATCTCTGACTTACCTCTGCTTTGCCGCCATCAGTCACCTGGTGCCGAGCCCGGGATTCGAACCCTGGTTGTCTGGTTGGAAGGCGGGAACTTACCCACTGGACCACAGTGGATTCCATATCTCTAGCTTGTCAAATCGTCCCTATATCATGGCTGTGAAGTGCCCTGTGTAGTAGAAGCCAGGAGCAGTGACATCAGGACCTTGATGTTGCTAATAGTGTCTCTTGCACGGTAAAAAGCCATGAAGGAGCTGTAGCTCAGTTGGTTGGGTGACTGCCTTTGGTGGAGCAAGCTACCCTTGGACAGGGGTTCGAATCCAGCCAGTGCCCAGAAACCACATTTAGCTAGAAAATACCAAGATATTTTTGTTTATTTAGAAATATTTTTTTTACTTCAAAAAATGCAGCAACAATTGGAGTAACTATGTTTTTTTGTATTAGAGCCCCAAATTTACAAATTTTGTCCCTCCTGACCCACCCCCTCCCTCCTTTTGCTCAAGTAGGTAAAATAGGAGCAGCGCCTTATTTTCAATGATCAATGTGTTGATGTTTTCTTC
Source organism: Pleurodeles waltl (assembly GCF_031143425.1). Classification (NCBI taxonomy): domain Eukaryota; kingdom Metazoa; phylum Chordata; class Amphibia; order Caudata; family Salamandridae; genus Pleurodeles; species Pleurodeles waltl. The sequence goes on along the minus strand of NW_027149986.1, from coordinate 75,594 downwards.
AATTTGGTGTTTTGGAGAAGAGTAATATGGGCGATGGGGGAGCATAACTAAGATCTATTATCTGAGGGGGATGCCATCCAGGTAATAAAATAGGTTGAATGGTGTTGATTTTTCATTTTGGTGTGAGCCAAGCTCTGCCATTGGGTGGATGATGCTTGCCAAGTTGCCTAGGCATAAAGGCAGAGTATGAGAGCTTGCTACTGAAATGCTGGGTAAAGCTGTGTGCAGGTGAAAGAGCCTTTATTAGCTGCATTGAGAAGGTAGCATGTTGTATTTTTGAAGTGCTAAAAAAGGATAAAGTCAGGCCTTTGGCTGACTATTTCTTGAAGATGCATGATGCAAGAAGTGTGAGTATGGAGCAGCTGGCCTGTCGTGACCTAGCCCACTCTGGCATGCTGTACTAGGCCATGCCGTAGGACTGGGACCACCGGGATTGGGATTTTAAACACCCCAGTCTGGGACTGGGACTGGGACTGGGACTGCGACTGCGACTGCGACTGGGATTTTAAACAACCCAGTCTTAGTCTGCAGCCTTTACAGTCAGCCCACGAACGCCCATGTTCTGTATAGTGGATTACTGCAGGTAATTCGGGACCCTGCTAAATGAGGGTGGGGCACTTATCTGAAGGCTATTCGAGCGGAAGAATCCTTAGCCTAGGACAGTTTGGCAATTTAAGAAGTCTGCTGAATACCATATGTTGAAGGACGTATCACGCGGAAGCCAGCTAATGGCTCAGACCGAAGTAAGCATGGGAGGACTTTATTTGCATAGGACAGCCCCTTTCTCATTCCTAATATTATGCTGCAGTTGCTATGTAGCAGTACTAGGCGGCAGCTGTATGAACATAAAGCCACAGCGAGGCTTTAAAACTGTTTTTGTGGTGGGGGGTGGATTTGGAAGGAAAACAGCAAGATAAAAGTGTGAAAACATAGAGCAAGTGAGTGTGTCATCTGTCTCTTTGAAGAGACATGTGAAAGAAGAACAGCAGATCCACAGACCTCAGGTGGGAGAAGCATGGAAGAATATTCACCCCAAAATGAATACACTTACGCCATCTCAAAGCTTCCATGTGTGATCTGATGCTTTGCAGGTTGAAGGATTTGCCATTTCTGGTTTATAAATGTGCACAGTTGGAAAGAGCCTATTCCTAGAATGTTAGTAGCACACTCTTTAGAAGTGTCCTTACAGCCAAAATGTCAGGTACTCCTTTGGGGTTATGAGGCCTAGAAAAACATCCCAGGGGATCTTATAACATGTCCAGCAACAGGGCAACGAAATCATGGGGAGACCATCCCCCCAAGAATACTACTGCATGTTCTTTGTTTCCCCTCTCTATACCATAGCCACAGTAGGCCTCTTTCAAGCACCCTATTGCTTTGGTAATAGAAAGTGCCACAAAACTGATCCCCAGCCCTTGTCTCACCCATTGCCCCTAACCTTTAGGGGTACCCCTGCCCCCCAAGGAAAGGAGCAATAAACAGGACACCCCCCCCCCAAAAAAAAAAAACGCAGTCTGCACCATTCTGTGCCTCCTAGCACCACTTTAATAATGCACCGACACCCCTTTTAACACTGCTCCCCCAAATTTGACTGCCTCTTCTCCCCAAGAGAGGGGGCAGGGGGACTAACCTTTAGGGGTACCACTGCCCCCCAAGGAAAGGCACAATAAACAAGAGTGTGGGAGGGAACCCCACCCCCCCAAAAAAACGAAGTCTGCACCATTCGGTGCCTCCTAGCACCCCTTTAATAATGCACCGACACCTCTTTTAACACTGCTCCCCCACATTTGTCTGCCCCTTCACCCCAAGAGAGGGGGCAGGGGGACATAAAAATGATGTGGATTGCCACCAAAACCCCCCTCCTTTGTAATTCCCCCATTTGTGTCCAAGGGGTTGGGCTCTGCTTGCCACCTATTGGCTCTGCTCCACTCTCTCTTACTCACACTCCGGCCCTGTGGCCTAGACTCTTCCACCACCTTCTCCTGAATCCCTGGCCCTGTCTTTCCTCTGTGACCACCACCCACTCTTGCTCTCTGCCCTTTCTCCATCTATGTCCCCCTTTCTTCTCTAAGTCCAACCAACCACCCCTGCTAGCCTCCGCCATCTGCACCTCTCTCAGCCTGCCCCCTATCTCTCCTCACTCACCACCTGTGCTCCTTCTATTCCTGCCCTCTGACTCAGCCTGGACCTATCCTTGCTCTCTCTGCGCCTGCGCACACACACACACACACACACACACACACACACACCAACTGCTCTGCAATCCACCATTCACATGTCGACTCATGCTCTATCCACGCACACACAGCCATTGTACTTACCAATTTAGCAGCCATCTCTGACTTACCTCTGCTTTGCCGCCATCAGTCACCTGGTGCCGAGCCCGGGATTCGAACCCTGGTTGTCTGGTTGGAAGGCGGGAACTTACCCACTGGACCACAGTGGATTCCATATCTCTAGCTTGTCAAATCGTCCCTATATCATGGCTGTGAAGTGCCCTGTGTAGTAGAAGCCAGGAGCAGTGACATCAGGACCTTGATGTTGCTAATAGTGTCTCTTGCACAGTAAAAAGCCATGAAGGAGCTGTAGCTCAGTTGGTTGGGTGACTGCCTTTGGTGGAGCAAGCTACCCTTGGACAGGGGTTCGAATCCAGCCAGTGCCCAGAAACCACATTTAGCTAGAAAATACCAAGATATTTTTGTTTATTTAGAAATATTTTTTTTACTTCAAAAAATGCAGCAACAATTGGAGTAACTATGTTTTTTTGTATTAGAGCCCCAAATTTACAAATTTTGTCCCTCCTGACCCACCCCCTCCCTCCTTTTGCTCAAGTAGGTAAAATAGGAGCAGCGCCTTATTTTCAATGATCAATGTGTTGATGTTTTCTTCAATTTGGTGTTTTGGAGAAGAGTAATATGGGCGATGGGGGAGCATAACTAAGATCTATTATCTGAGGGGGATGCCATCCAGGTAATAAAATAGGTTGAATGGTGTTGATTTTTCATTTTGGTGTGAGCCAAGCTCTGCCATTGGGTGGATGATGCTTGCCAAGTTGCCTAGGCATAAAGGCAGAGTATGAGAGCTTGCTACTGAAATGCTGGGTAAAGCTGTGTGCAGGTGAAAGAGCCTTTATTAGCTGCATTGAGAAGGTAGCATGTTGTATTTTTGAAGTGCTAAAAAAGGATAAAGTCAGGCCTTTGGCTGACTATTTCTTGAAGATGCATGATGCAAGAAGTGTGAGTATGGAGCAGCTGGCCTGTCGTGACCTAGCCCACTCTGGCATGCTGTACTAGGCCATGCCGTAGGACTGGGACCACCGGGATTGGGATTTTAAACACCCCAGTCTGGGACTGGGACTGGGACTGGGACTGCGACTGCGACTGGGATTTTAAACAACCCAGTCTTAGTCTGCAGCCTTTACAGTCAGCCCACGAACGCCCACGAACGCCCTTGTTCTGTATAGTGGATTACTGCAGGTAATTCGGGACCCTGCTAAATGAGGGTGGGGCACTTATCTGAAGGCTATTCGAGCGGAAGAATCCTTAGCCTAGGACAGTTTGGCAATTTAAGAAGTCTGCTGAATACCATATGTTGAAGGACGTATCACGCGGAAGCCAGCTAATGGCTCAGACCGAAGTAAGCATGGGAGGACTTTATTTGCATAGGACAGCCCCTTTCTCATTCCTAATATTATGCTGCAGTTGCTATGTAGCAGTACTAGGGGGCAGCTGTATGAACATAAAGCCACAGCGAGGCTTTAAAACTGTTTTTGTGGTGGGGGGTGGATTTGGAAGGAAAACAGCAAGATAAAAGTGTGAAAACATAGAGCAAGTGAGTGTGTCATCTGTCTCTTTGAAGAGACATGTGAAAGAAGAACAGCAGATCCACAGACCTCAGGTGGGAGAAGCATGGAAGAATATTCACCCCAAAATGAATACACTTACGCCATCTCAAAGCTTCCATGTGTGATCTGATGCTTTGCAGGTTGAAGGATTTGCCATTTCTGGTTTATAAATGTGCACAGTTGGAAAGAGCCTATTCCTAGAATGTTAGTAGCACACTCTTTAGAAGTGTCCTTACAGCCAAAATGTCAGGTACTCCTTTGGGGTTATGAGGCCTAGAAAAACATCCCAGGGGATCTTATAACATGTCCAGCAACAGGGCAACGAAATCATGGGGAGACCATCCCCCCAAGAATACTACTGCATGTTCTTTGTTTCCCCTCTCTATACCATAGCCACAGTAGGCCTCTTTCAAGCACCCTATTGCTTTGGTAATAGAAAGTGCCACAAAACTGATCCCCAGCCCTTGTCTCACCCATTGCCCCTAACCTTTAGGGGTACCCCTGCCCCCCAAGGAAAGGAGCAATAAACAGGACACCCCCCCCCCCAAAAAAAAAAACGCAGTCTGCACCATTCTGTGCCTCCTAGCACCACTTTAATAATGCACCGACACCCCTTTTAACACTGCTCCCCCAAATTTGACTGCCTCTTCTCCCCAAGAGAGGGGGCAGGGGGACTAACCTTTAGGGGTACCACTGCCCCCCAAGGAAAGGCACAATAAACAAGAGTGTGGGAGGGAACCCCACCCCCCCAAAAAAACGAAGTCTGCACCATTCGGTGCCTCCTAGCACCCCTTTAATAATGCACCGACACCTCTTTTAACACTGCTCCCCCACATTTGTCTGCCCCTTCATCCCAAGAGAGGGGGCAGGGGGACATAAAAATGATGGGGATTGCCACCAAAACCCCCCTCCTTTGTAATTCCCCCATTTGTGTCCAAGGGGTTGGGCTCTGCTTGCCACCTATTGGCTCTGCTCCACTCTCTCTTACTCACACTCCGGCCCTGTGGCCTAGACTCTTCCACCACCTTCTCCTGAATCCCTGGCCCTGTCTTTCCTCTGTGACCACCACCCACTCTTGCTCTCTGCCCTTTCTCCATCTATGTCCCCCTTTCTTCTCTAAGTCCAACCAACCACCCCTGCTAGCCTCCGCCATCTGCACCTCTCTCAGCCTGACCCCTTTCTCTCCTCACTCACCACCTGTGCTCCTTCTATTCCTGCCCTCTGACTCAGCCTGGACCTATCCTTGCTCTCTCTGCGCCTGCGCACACACACACACACACACACACCAACTGCTCTGCAATCCACCATTCACATGTCGACTCATGCTCTATCCACGCACACACAGCCATTGTACTTACCAATTTAGCAGCCATCTCTGACTTACCTCTGCTTTGCCGCCATCAGTCACCTGGTGCCGAGCCCGGGATTCGAACCCTGGTTGTCTGGTTGGAAGGCGGGAACTTACCCACTGGACCACAGTGGATTCCATATCTCTAGCTTGTCAAATCGTCCCTATATCATGGCTGTGAAGTGCCCTGTGTAGTAGAAGCCAGGAGCAGTGACATCAGGACCTTGATGTTGCTAATAGTGTCTCTTGCACGGTAAAAAGCCATGAAGGAGCTGTAGCTCAGTTGGTTGGGTGACTGCCTTTGGTGGAGCAAGCTACCCTTGGACAGGGGTTCGAATCCAGCCAGTGCCCAGAAACCACATTTAGCTAGAAAATACCAAGATATTTTTGTTTATTTAGAAATATTTTTTTTACTTCAAAAAATGCAGCAACAATTGGAGTAACTATGTTTTTTTGTATTAGAGCCCCAAATTTACAAATTTTGTCCCTCCTGACCCACCCCCTCCCTCCTTTTGCTCAAGTAGGTAAAATAGGAGCAGCGCCTTATTTTCAATGATCAATGTGTTGATGTTTTCTTCAATTTGGTGTTTTGGAGAAGAGTAATATGGGCGATGGGGGAGCATAACTAAGATCTATTATCTGAGGGGGATGCCATCCAGGTAATAAAATAGGTTGAATGGTGTTGATTTTTCATTTTGGTGTGAGCCAAGCTCTGCCATTGGGTGGATGATGCTTGCCAAGTTGCCTAGGCATAAAGGCAGAGTATGAGAGCTTGCTACTGAAATGCTGGGTAAAGCTGTGTGCAGGTGAAAGAGCCTTTATTAGCTGCATTGAGAAGGTAGCATGTTGTATTTTTGAAGTGCTAAAAAAGGATAAAGTCAGGCCTTTGGCTGACTATTTCTTGAAGATGCATGATGCAAGAAGTGTGAGTATGGAGCAGCTGGCCTGTCGTGACCTAGCCCACTCTAGCATGCTGTACTAGGCCATGCCGTAGGACTGGGACCACCGGGATTGGGATTTTAAACACCCCAGTCTGGGACTGGGACTGGGACTGGGACTGCGACTGCGACTGCGACTGGGATTTTAAACAACCCAGTCTTAGTCTGCAGCCTTTACAGTCAGCCCACGAACGCCCATGTTCTGTATAGTGGATTACTGCAGGTAATTCGGGACCCTGCTAAATGAGGGTGGGGCACTTATCTGAAGGCTATTCGAGCGGAAGAATCCTTAGCCTAGGACAGTTTGGCAATTTAAGAAGTCTGCTGAATACCATATGTTGAAGGACGTATCACGCGGAAGCCAGCTAATGGCTCAGACCGAAGTAAGCATGGGAGGACTTTATTTGCATAGGACAGCCCCTTTCTCATTCCTAATATTATGCTGCAGTTGCTATGTAGCAGTACTAGGCGGCAGCTGTATGAACATAAAGCCACAGCGAGGCTTTAAAACTGTTTTTGTGGTGGGGGGTGGATTTGGAAGGAAAACAGCAAGATAAAAGTGTGAAAACATAGAGCAAGTGAGTGTGTCATCTGTCTCTTTGAAGAGACATGTGAAAGAAGAACAGCAGATCCACAGACCTCAGGTGGGAGAAGCATGGAAGAATATTCACCCCAAAATGAATACACTTACGCCATCTCAAAGCTTCCATGTGTGATCTGATGCTTTGCAGGTTGAAGGATTTGCCATTTCTGGTTTATAAATGTGCACAGTTGGAAAGAGCCTATTCCTAGAATGTTAGTAGCACACTCTTTAGAAGTGTCCTTACAGCCAAAATGTCAGGTACTCCTTTGGGGTTATGAGGCCTAGAAAAACATCCCAGGGGATCTTATAACATGTCCAGCAACAGGGCAACGAAATCATGGGGAGACCATCCCCCCAAGAATACTACTGCATGTTCTTTGTTTCCCCTCTCTATACCATAGCCACAGTAGGCCTCTTTCAAGCACCCTATTGCTTTGGTAATAGAAAGTGCCACAAAACTGATCCCCAGCCCTTGTCTCACCCATTGCCCCTAACCTTTAGGGGTACCCCTGCCCCCCAAGGAAAGGAGCAATAAACAGGACACCCCCCCCCCAAAAAAAAAAAAACGCAGTCTGCACCATTCTGTGCCTCCTAGCACCACTTTAATAATGCACCGACACCCCTTTTAACACTGCTCCCCCAAATTTGACTGCCTCTTCTCCCCAAGAGAGGGGGCAGGGGGACTAACCTTTAGGGGTACCACTGCCCCCCAAGGAAAGGCACAATAAACAAGAGTGTGGGAGGGAACCCCACCCCCCCAAAAAAACGAAGTCTGCACCATTCGGTGCCTCCTAGCACCCCTTTAATAATGCACCGACACCTCTTTTAACACTGCTCCCCCACATTTGTCTGCCCCTTCACCCCAAGAGAGGGGGCAGGGGGACATAAAAATGATGTGGATTGCCACCAAAACCCCCCTCCTTTGTAATTCCCCCATTTGTGTCCAAGGGGTTGGGCTCTGCTTGCCACCTATTGGCTCTGCTCCACTCTCTCTTACTCACACTCCGGCCCTGTGGCCTAGACTCTTCCACCACCTTCTCCTGAATCCCTGGCCCTGTCTTTCCTCTGTGACCACCACCCACTCTTGCTCTCTGCCCTTTCTCCATCTATGTCCCCCTTTCTTCTCTAAGTCCAACCAACCACCCCTGCTAGCCTCCGCCATCTGCACCTCTCTCAGCCTGCCCCCTATCTCTCCTCACTCACCACCTGTGCTCCTTCTATTCCTGCCCTCTGACTCAGCCTGGACCTATCCTTGCTCTCTCTGCGCCTGCGCACACACACACACACACACACACACACACACCAACTGCTCTGCAATCCACCATTCACATGTCGACTCATGCTCTATCCACGCACACACAGCCATTGTACTTACCAATTTAGCAGCCATCTCTGACTTACCTCTGCTTTGCCGCCATCAGTCACCTGGTGCCGAGCCCGGGATTCGAACCCTGGTTGTCTGGTTGGAAGGCGGGAACTTACCCACTGGACCACAGTGGATTCCATATCTCTAGCTTGTCAAATCGTCCCTATATCATGGCTGTGAAGTGCCCTGTGTAGTAGAAGCCAGGAGCAGTGACATCAGGACCTTGATGTTGCTAATAGTGTCTCTTGCACAGTAAAAAGCCATGAAGGAGCTGTAGCTCAGTTGGTTGGGTGACTGCCTTTGGTGGAGCAAGCTACCCTTGGACAGGGGTTCGAATCCAGCCAGTGCCCAGAAACCACATTTAGCTAGAAAATACCAAGATATTTTTGTTTATTTAGAAATATTTTTTTTACTTCAAAAAATGCAGCAACAATTGGAGTAACTATGTTTTTTTGTATTAGAGCCCCAAATTTACAAATTTTGTCCCTCCTGACCCACCCCCTCCCTCCTTTTGCTCAAGTAGGTAAAATAGGAGCAGCGCCTTATTTTCAATGATCAATGTGTTGATGTTTTCTTCAATTTGGTGTTTTGGAGAAGAGTAATATGGGCGATGGGGGAGCATAACTAAGATCTATTATCTGAGGGGGATGCCATCCAGGTAATAAAATAGGTTGAATGGTGTTGATTTTTCATTTTGGTGTGAGCCAAGCTCTGCCATTGGGTGGATGATGCTTGCCAAGTTGCCTAGGCATAAAGGCAGAGTATGAGAGCTTGCTACTGAAATGCTGGGTAAAGCTGTGTGCAGGTGAAAGAGCCTTTATTAGCTGCATTGAGAAGGTAGCATGTTGTATTTTTGAAGTGCTAAAAAAGGATAAAGTCAGGCCTTTGGCTGACTATTTCTTGAAGATGCATGATGCAAGAAGTGTGAGTATGGAGCAGCTGGCCTGTCGTGACCTAGCCCACTCTGGCATGCTGTACTAGGCCATGCCGTAGGACTGGGACCACCGGGATTGGGATTTTAAACACCCCAGTCTGGGACTGGGACTGGGACTGGGACTGCGACTGCGACTGGGATTTTAAACAACCCAGTCTTAGTCTGCAGCCTTTACAGTCAGCCCACGAACGCCCACGAACGCCCTTGTTCTGTATAGTGGATTACTGCAGGTAATTCGGGACCCTGCTAAATGAGGGTGGGGCACTTATCTGAAGGCTATTCGAGCGGAAGAATCCTTAGCCTAGGACAGTTTGGCAATTTAAGAAGTCTGCTGAATACCATATGTTGAAGGACGTATCACGCGGAAGCCAGCTAATGGCTCAGACCGAAGTAAGCATGGGAGGACTTTATTTGCATAGGACAGCCCCTTTCTCATTCCTAATATTATGCTGCAGTTGCTATGTAGCAGTACTAGGGGGCAGCTGTATGAACATAAAGCCACAGCGAGGCTTTAAAACTGTTTTTGTGGTGGGGGGTGGATTTGGAAGGAAAACAGCAAGATAAAAGTGTGAAAACATAGAGCAAGTGAGTGTGTCATCTGTCTCTTTGAAGAGACATGTGAAAGAAGAACAGCAGATCCACAGACCTCAGGTGGGAGAAGCATGGAAGAATATTCACCCCAAAATGAATACACTTACGCCATCTCAAAGCTTCCATGTGTGATCTGATGCTTTGCAGGTTGAAGGATTTGCCATTTCTGGTTTATAAATGTGCACAGTTGGAAAGAGCCTATTCCTAGAATGTTAGTAGCACACTCTTTAGAAGTGTCCTTACAGCCAAAATGTCAGGTACTCCTTTGGGGTTATGAGGCCTAGAAAAACATCCCAGGGGATCTTATAACATGTCCAGCAACAGGGCAACGAAATCATGGGGAGACCATCCCCCCAAGAATACTACTGCATGTTCTTTGTTTCCCCTCTCTATACCATAGCCACAGTAGGCCTCTTTCAAGCACCCTATTGCTTTGGTAATAGAAAGTGCCACAAAACTGATCCCCAGCCCTTGTCTCACCCATTGCCCCTAACCTTTAGGGGTACCCCTGCCCCCCAAGGAAAGGAGCAATAAACAGGACACCCCCCCCCCCAAAAAAAAAAAACGCAGTCTGCACCATTCTGTGCCTCCTAGCACCACTTTAATAATGCACCGACACCCCTTTTAACACTGCTCCCCCAAATTTGACTGCCTCTTCTCCCCAAGAGAGGGGGCAGGGGGACTAACCTTTAGGGGTACCACTGCCCCCCAAGGAAAGGCACAATAAACAAGAGTGTGGGAGGGAACCCCACCCCCCCAAAAAAACGAAGTCTGCACCATTCGGTGCCTCCTAGCACCCCTTTAATAATGCACCGACACCTCTTTTAACACTGCTCCCCCACATTTGTCTGCCCCTTCATCCCAAGAGAGGGGGCAGGGGGACATAAAAATGATGGGGATTGCCACCAAAACCCCCCTCCTTTGTAATTCCCCCATTTGTGTCCAAGGGGTTGGGCTCTGCTTGCCACCTATTGGCTCTGCTCCACTCTCTCTTACTCACACTCCGGCCCTGTGGCCTAGACTCTTCCACCACCTTCTCCTGAATCCCTGGCCCTGTCTTTCCTCTGTGACCACCACCCACTCTTGCTCTCTGCCCTTTCTCCATCTATGTCCCCCTTTCTTCTCTAAGTCCAACCAACCACCCCTGCTAGCCTCCGCCATCTGCACCTCTCTCAGCCTGCCCCCTATCTCTCCTCACTCACCACCTGTGCTCCTTCTATTCCTGCCCTCTGACTCAGCCTGGACCTATCCTTGCTCTCTCTGCGCCTGCGCACACACACACACACACACACACACACACACACCAACTGCTCTGCAATCCACCATTCACATGTCGACTCATGCTCTATCCACGCACACACAGCCATTGTACTTACCAATTTAGCAGCCATCTCTGACTTACCTCTGCTTTGCCGCCATCAGTCACCTGGTGCCGAGCCCGGGATTCGAACCCTGGTTGTCTGGTTGGAAGGCGGGAACTTACCCACTGGACCACAGTGGATTCCATATCTCTAGCTTGTCAAATCGTCCCTATATCATGGCTGTGAAGTGCCCTGTGTAGTAGAAGCCAGGAGCAGTGACATCAGGACCTTGATGTTGCTAATAGTGTCTCTTGCACAGTAAAAAGCCATGAAGGAGCTGTAGCTCAGTTGGTTGGGTGACTGCCTTTGGTGGAGCAAGCTACCCTTGGACAGGGGTTCGAATCCAGCCAGTGCCCAGAAACCACATTTAGCTAGAAAATACCAAGATATTTTTGTTTATTTAGAAATATTTTTTTTACTTCAAAAAATGCAGCAACAATTGGAGTAACTATGTTTTTTTGTATTAGAGCCCCAAATTTACAAATTTTGTCCCTCCTGACCCACCCCCTCCCTCCTTTTGCTCAAGTAGGTAAAATAGGAGCAGCGCCTTATTTTCAATGATCAATGTGTTGATGTTTTCTTCAATTTGGTGTTTTGGAGAAGAGTAATATGGGCGATGGGGGAGCATAACTAAGATCTATTATCTGAGGGGGATGCCATCCAGGTAATAAAATAGGTTGAATGGTGTTGATTTTTCATTTTGGTGTGAGCCAAGCTCTGCCATTGGGTGGATGATGCTTGCCAAGTTGCCTAGGCATAAAGGCAGAGTATGAGAGCTTGCTACTGAAATGCTGGGTAAAGCTGTGTGCAGGTGAAAGAGCCTTTATTAGCTGCATTGAGAAGGTAGCATGTTGTATTTTTGAAGTGCTAAAAAAGGATAAAGTCAGGCCTTTGGCTGACTATTTCTTGAAGATGCATGATGCAAGAAGTGTGAGTATGGAGCAGCTGGCCTGTCGTGACCTAGCCCACTCTGGCATGCTGTACTAGGCCATGCCGTAGGACTGGGACCACCGGGATTGGGATTTTAAACACCCCAGTCTGGGACTGGGACTGGGACTGGGACTGCGACTGCGACTGGGATTTTAAACAACCCAGTCTTAGTCTGCAGCCTTTACAGTCAGCCCACGAACGCCCATGTTCTGTATAGTGGATTACTGCAGGTAATTCGGGACCCTGCTAAATGAGGGTGGGGCACTTATCTGAAGGCTATTCGAGCGGAAGAATCCTTAGCCTAGGACAGTTTGGCAATTTAAGAAGTCTGCTGAATACCATATGTTGAAGGACGTATCACGCGGAAGCCAGCTAATGGCTCAGACCGAAGTAAGCATGGGAGGACTTTATTTGCATAGGACAGCCCCTTTCTCATTCCTAATATTATGCTGCAGTTGCTATGTAGCAGTACTAGGGGGCAGCTGTATGAACATAAAGCCACAGCGAGGCTTTAAAACTGTTTTTGTGGTGGGGGGTGGATTTGGAAGGAAAACAGCAAGATAAAAGTGTGAAAACATAGAGCAAGTGAGTGTGTCATCTGTCTCTTTGAAGAGACATGTGAAAGAAGAACAGCAGATCCACAGACCTCAGGTGGGAGAAGCATGGAAGAATATTCACCCCAAAATGAATACACTTACGCCATCTCAAAGCTTCCATGTGTGATCTGATGCTTTGCAGGTTGAAGGATTTGCCATTTCTGGTTTATAAATGTGCACAGTTGGAAAGAGCCTATTCCTAGAATGTTAGTAGCACACTCTTTAGAAGTGTCCTTACAGCCAAAATGTCAGGTACTCCTTTGGGGTTATGAGGCCTAGAAAAACATCCCAGGGGATCTTATAACATGTCCAGCAACAGGGCAACGAAATCATGGGGAGACCATCCCCCCAAGAATACTACTGCATGTTCTTTGTTTCCCCTCTCTATACCATAGCCACAGTAGGCCTCTTTCAAGCACCCTATTGCTTTGGTAATAGAAAGTGCCACAAAACTGATCCCCAGCCCTTGTCTCACCCATTGCCCCTAACCTTTAGGGGTACCCCTGCCCCCCAAGGAAAGGAGCAATAAACAGGACACCCCCCCCCCCAAAAAAAAAAACGCAGTCTGCACCATTCTGTGCCTCCTAGCACCACTTTAATAATGCACCGACACCCCTTTTAACACTGCTCCCCCAAATTTGACTGCCTCTTCTCCCCAAGAGAGGGGGCAGGGGGACTAACCTTTAGGGGTACCACTGCCCCCCAAGGAAAGGCACAATAAACAAGAGTGTGGGAGGGAACCCCACCCCCCCAAAAAAACGAAGTCTGCACCATTCGGTGCCTCCTAGCACCCCTTTAATAATGCACCGACACCTCTTTTAACACTGCTCCCCCACATTTGTCTGCCCCTTCATCCCAAGAGAGGGGGCAGGGGGACATAAAAATGATGGGGATTGCCACCAAAACCCCCCTCCTTTGTAATTCCCCCATTTGTGTCCAAGGGGTTGGGCTCTGCTTGCCACCTATTGGCTCTGCTCCACTCTCTCTTACTCACACTCCGGCCCTGTGGCCTAGACTCTTCCACCACCTTCTCCTGAATCCCTGGCCCTGTCTTTCCTCTGTGACCACCACCCACTCTTGCTCTCTGCCCTTTCTCCATCTATGTCCCCCTTTCTTCTCTAAGTCCAACCAACCACCCCTGCTAGCCTCCGCCATCTGCACCTCTCTCAGCCTGCCCCCTATCTCTCCTCACTCACCACCTGTGCTCCTTCTATTCCTGCCCTCTGACTCAGCCTGGACCTATCCTTGCTCTCTCTGCGCCTGCGCACACACACACACACACACACACACACACACACACCAACTGCTCTGCAATCCACCATTCACATGTCGACTCATGCTCTATCCACGCACACACAGCCATTGTACTTACCAATTTAGCAGCCATCTCTGACTTACCTCTGCTTTGCCGCCATCAGTCACCTGGTGCCGAGCCCGGGATTCGAACCCTGGTTGTCTGGTTGGAAGGCGGGAACTTACCCACTGGACCACAGTGGATTCCATATCTCTAGCTTGTCAAATCGTCCCTATATCATGGCTGTGAAGTGCCCTGTGTAGTAGAAGCCAGGAGCAGTGACATCAGGACCTTGATGTTGCTAATAGTGTCTCTTGCACAGTAAAAAGCCATGAAGGAGCTGTAGCTCAGTTGGTTGGGTGACTGCCTTTGGTGGAGCAAGCTACCCTTGGACAGGGGTTCGAATCCAGCCAGTGCCCAGAAACCACATTTAGCTAGAAAATACCAAGATATTTTTGTTTATTTAGAAATATTTTTTTTACTTCAAAAAATGCAGCAACAATTGGAGTAACTATGTTTTTTTGTATTAGAGCCCCAAATTTACAAATTTTGTCCCTCCTGACCCACCCCCTCCCTCCTTTTGCTCAAGTAGGTAAAATAGGAGCAGCGCCTTATTTTCAATGATCAATGTGTTGATGTTTTCTTCAATTTGGTGTTTTGGAGAAGAGTAATATGGGCGATGGGGGAGCATAACTAAGATCTATTATCTGAGGGGGATGCCATCCAGGTAATAAAATAGGTTGAATGGTGTTGATTTTTCATTTTGGTGTGAGCCAAGCTCTGCCATTGGGTGGATGATGCTTGCCAAGTTGCCTAGGCATAAAGGCAGAGTATGAGAGCTTGCTACTGAAATGCTGGGTAAAGCTGTGTGCAGGTGAAAGAGCCTTTATTAGCTGCATTGAGAAGGTAGCATGTTGTATTTTTGAAGTGCTAAAAAAGGATAAAGTCAGGCCTTTGGCTGACTATTTCTTGAAGATGCATGATGCAAGAAGTGTGAGTATGGAGCAGCTGGCCTGTCGTGACCTAGCCCACTCTGGCATGCTGTACTAGGCCATGCCGTAGGACTGGGACCACCGGGATTGGGATTTTAAACACCCCAGTCTGGGACTGGGACTGGGACTGGGACTGCGACTGCGACTGGGATTTTAAACAACCCAGTCTTAGTCTGCAGCCTTTACAGTCAGCCCACGAACGCCCACGAACGCCCTTGTTCTGTATAGTGGATTACTGCAGGTAATTCGGGACCCTGCTAAATGAGGGTGGGGCACTTATCTGAAGGCTATTCGAGCGGAAGAATCCTTAGCCTAGGACAGTTTGGCAATTTAAGAAGTCTGCTGAATACCATATGTTGAAGGACGTATCACGCGGAAGCCAGCTAATGGCTCAGACCGAAGTAAGCATGGGAGGACTTTATTTGCATAGGACAGCCCCTTTCTCATTCCTAATATTATGCTGCAGTTGCTATGTAGCAGTACTAGGGGGCAGCTGTATGAACATAAAGCCACAGCGAGGCTTTAAAACTGTTTTTGTGGTGGGGGGTGGATTTGGAAGGAAAACAGCAAGATAAAAGTGTGAAAACATAGAGCAAGTGAGTGTGTCATCTGTCTCTTTGAAGAGACATGTGAAAGAAGAACAGCAGATCCACAGACCTCAGGTGGGAGAAGCATGGAAGAATATTCACCCCAAAATGAATACACTTACGCCATCTCAAAGCTTCCATGTGTGATCTGATGCTTTGCAGGTTGAAGGATTTGCCATTTCTGGTTTATAAATGTGCACAGTTGGAAAGAGCCTATTCCTAGAATGTTAGTAGCACACTCTTTAGAAGTGTCCTTACAGCCAAAATGTCAGGTACTCCTTTGGGGTTATGAGGCCTAGAAAAACATCCCAGGGGATCTTATAACATGTCCAGCAACAGGGCAACGAAATCATGGGGAGACCATCCCCCCAAGAATACTACTGCATGTTCTTTGTTTCCCCTCTCTATACCATAGCCACAGTAGGCCTCTTTCAAGCACCCTATTGCTTTGGTAATAGAAAGTGCCACAAAACTGATCCCCAGCCCTTGTCTCACCCATTGCCCCTAACCTTTAGGGGTACCCCTGCCCCCCAAGGAAAGGAGCAATAAACAGGACACCCCCCCCCCCAAAAAAAAAAACGCAGTCTGCACCATTCTGTGCCTCCTAGCACCACTTTAATAATGCACCGACACCCCTTTTAACACTGCTCCCCCAAATTTGACTGCCTCTTCTCCCCAAGAGAGGGGGCAGGGGGACTAACCTTTAGGGGTACCACTGCCCCCCAAGGAAAGGCACAATAAACAAGAGTGTGGGAGGGAACCCCACCCCCCCAAAAAAACGAAGTCTGCACCATTCGGTGCCTCCTAGCACCCCTTTAATAATGCACCGACACCTCTTTTAACACTGCTCCCCCACATTTGTCTGCCCCTTCATCCCAAGAGAGGGGGCAGGGGGACATAAAAATGATGGGGATTGCCACCAAAACCCCCCTCCTTTGTAATTCCCCCATTTGTGTCCAAGGGGTTGGGCTCTGCTTGCCACCTATTGGCTCTGCTCCACTCTCTCTTACTCACACTCCGGCCCTGTGGCCTAGACTCTTCCACCACCTTCTCCTGAATCCCTGGCCCTGTCTTTCCTCTGTGACCACCACCCACTCTTGCTCTCTGCCCTTTCTCCATCTATGTCCCCCTTTCTTCTCTAAGTCCAACCAACCACCCCTGCTAGCCTCCGCCATCTGCACCTCTCTCAGCCTGCCCCCTATCTCTCCTCACTCACCACCTGTGCTCCTTCTATTCCTGCCCTCTGACTCAGCCTGGACCTATCCTTGCTCTCTCTGCGCCTGCGCACACACACACACACACACCAACTGCTCTGCAATCCACCATTCACATGTCGACTCATGCTCTATCCACGCACACACAGCCATTGTACTTACCAATTTAGCAGCCATCTCTGACTTACCTCTGCTTTGCCGCCATCAGTCACCTGGTGCCGAGCCCGGGATTCGAACCCTGGTTGTCTGGTTGGAAGGCGGGAACTTACCCACTGGACCACAGTGGATTCCATATCTCTAGCTTGTCAAATCGTCCCTATATCATGGCTGTGAAGTGCCCTGTGTAGTAGAAGCCAGGAGCAGTGACATCAGGACCTTGATGTTGCTAATAGTGTCTCTTGCACAGTAAAAAGCCATGAAGGAGCTGTAGCTCAGTTGGTTGGGTGACTGCCTTTGGTGGAGCAAGCTACCCTTGGACAGGGGTTCGAATCCAGCCAGTGCCCAGAAACCACATTTAGCTAGAAAATACCAAGATATTTTTGTTTATTTAGAAATATTTTTTTTACTTCAAAAAATGCAGCAACAATTGGAGTAACTATGTTTTTTTGTATTAGAGCCCCAAATTTACAAATTTTGTCCCTCCTGACCCACCCCCTCCCTCCTTTTGCTCAAGTAGGTAAAATAGGAGCAGCGCCTTATTTTCAATGATCAATGTGTTGATGTTTTCTTCAATTTGGTGTTTTGGAGAAGAGTAATATGGGCGATGGGGGAGCATAACTAAGATCTATTATCTGAGGGGGATGCCATCCAGGTAATAAAATAGGTTGAATGGTGTTGATTTTTCATTTTGGTGTGAGCCAAGCTCTGCCATTGGGTGGATGATGCTTGCCAAGTTGCCTAGGCATAAAGGCAGAGTATGAGAGCTTGCTACTGAAATGCTGGGTAAAGCTGTGTGCAGGTGAAAGAGCCTTTATTAGCTGCATTGAGAAGGTAGCATGTTGTATTTTTGAAGTGCTAAAAAAGGATAAAGTCAGGCCTTTGGCTGACTATTTCTTGAAGATGCATGATGCAAGAAGTGTGAGTATGGAGCAGCTGGCCTGTCGTGACCTAGCCCACTCTGGCATGCTGTACTAGGCCATGCCGTAGGACTGGGACCACCGGGATTGGGATTTTAAACACCCCAGTCTGGGACTGGGACTGGGACTGGGACTGCGACTGCGACTGGGATTTTAAACAACCCAGTCTTAGTCTGCAGCCTTTACAGTCAGCCCACGAACGCCCACGAACGCCCTTGTTCTGTATAGTGGATTACTGCAGGTAATTCGGGACCCTGCTAAATGAGGGTGGGGCACTTATCTGAAGGCTATTCGAGCGGAAGAATCCTTAGCCTAGGACAGTTTGGCAATTTAAGAAGTCTGCTGAATACCATATGTTGAAGGACGTATCACGCGGAAGCCAGCTAATGGCTCAGACCGAAGTAAGCATGGGAGGACTTTATTTGCATAGGACAGCCCCTTTCTCATTCCTAATATTATGCTGCAGTTGCTATGTAGCAGTACTAGGGGGCAGCTGTATGAACATAAAGCCACAGCGAGGCTTTAAAACTGTTTTTGTGGTGGGGGGTGGATTTGGAAGGAAAACAGCAAGATAAAAGTGTGAAAACATAGAGCAAGTGAGTGTGTCATCTGTCTCTTTGAAGAGACATGTGAAAGAAGAACAGCAGATCCACAGACCTCAGGTGGGAGAAGCATGGAAGAATATTCACCCCAAAATGAATACACTTACGCCATCTCAAAGCTTCCATGTGTGATCTGATGCTTTGCAGGTTGAAGGATTTGCCATTTCTGGTTTATAAATGTGCACAGTTGGAAAGAGCCTATTCCTAGAATGTTAGTAGCACACTCTTTAGAAGTGTCCTTACAGCCAAAATGTCAGGTACTCCTTTGGGGTTATGAGGCCTAGAAAAACATCCCAGGGGATCTTATAACATGTCCAGCAACAGGGCAACGAAATCATGGGGAGACCATCCCCCCAAGAATACTACTGCATGTTCTTTGTTTCCCCTCTCTATACCATAGCCACAGTAGGCCTCTTTCAAGCACCCTATTGCTTTGGTAATAGAAAGTGCCACAAAACTGATCCCCAGCCCTTGTCTCACCCATTGCCCCTAACCTTTAGGGGTACCCCTGCCCCCCAAGGAAAGGAGCAATAAACAGGACACCCCCCCCCCAAAAAAAAAAAACGCAGTCTGCACCATTCTGTGCCTCCTAGCACCACTTTAATAATGCACCGACACCCCTTTTAACACTGCTCCCCCAAATTTGACTGCCTCTTCTCCCCAAGAGAGGGGGCAGGGGGACTAACCTTTAGGGGTACCACTGCCCCCCAAGGAAAGGCACAATAAACAAGAGTGTGGGAGGGAACCCCACCCCCCCAAAAAAACGAAGTCTGCACCATTCGGTGCCTCCTAGCACCCCTTTAATAATGCACCGACACCTCTTTTAACACTGCTCCCCCACATTTGTCTGCCCCTTCACCCCAAGAGAGGGGGCAGGGGGACATAAAAATGATGGGGATTGCCACCAAAACCCCCCTCCTTTGTAATTCCCCCATTTGTGTCCAAGGGGTTGGGCTCTGCTTGCCACCTATTGGCTCTGCTCCACTCTCTCTTACTCACACTCCGGCCCTGTGGCCTAGACTCTTCCACCACCTTCTCCTGAATCCCTGGCCCTGTCTTTCCTCTGTGACCACCACCCACTCTTGCTCTCTGCCCTTTCTCCATCTATGTCCCCCTTTCTTCTCTAAGTCCAACCAACCACCCCTGCTAGCCTCCGCCATCTGCACCTCTCTCAGCCTGCCCCCTATCTCTCCTCACTCACCACCTGTGCTCCTTCTATTCCTGCCCTCTGACTCAGCCTGGACCTATCCTTGCTCTCTCTGCGCCTGCGCACACACACACACACACACACACACACACACACCAACTGCTCTGCAATCCACCATTCACATGTCGACTCATGCTCTATCCACGCACACACAGCCATTGTACTTACCAATTTAGCAGCCATCTCTGACTTACCTCTGCTTTGCCGCCATCAGTCACCTGGTGCCGAGCCCGGGATTCGAACCCTGGTTGTCTGGTTGGAAGGCGGGAACTTACCCACTGGACCACAGTGGATTCCATATCTCTAGCTTGTCAAATCGTCCCTATATCATGGCTGTGAAGTGCCCTGTGTAGTAGAAGCCAGGAGCAGTGACATCAGGACCTTGATGTTGCTAATAGTGTCTCTTGCACAGTAAAAAGCCATGAAGGAGCTGTAGCTCAGTTGGTTGGGTGACTGCCTTTGGTGGAGCAAGCTACCCTTGGACAGGGGTTCGAATCCAGCCAGTGCCCAGAAACCACATTTAGCTAGAAAATACCAAGATATTTTTGTTTATTTAGAAATATTTTTTTTACTTCAAAAAATGCAGCAACAATTGGAGTAACTATGTTTTTTTGTATTAGAGCCCCAAATTTACAAATTTTGTCCCTCCTGACCCACCCCCTCCCTCCTTTTGCTCAAGTAGGTAAAATAGGAGCAGCGCCTTATTTTCAATGATCAATGTGTTGATGTTTTCTTCAATTTGGTGTTTTGGAGAAGAGTAATATGGGCGATGGGGGAGCATAACTAAGATCTATTATCTGAGGGGGATGCCATCCAGGTAATAAAATAGGTTGAATGGTGTTGATTTTTCATTTTGGTGTGAGCCAAGCTCTGCCATTGGGTGGATGATGCTTGCCAAGTTGCCTAGGCATAAAGGCAGAGTATGAGAGCTTGCTACTGAAATGCTGGGTAAAGCTGTGTGCAGGTGAAAGAGCCTTTATTAGCTGCATTGAGAAGGTAGCATGTTGTATTTTTGAAGTGCTAAAAAAGGATAAAGTCAGGCCTTTGGCTGACTATTTCTTGAAGATGCATGATGCAAGAAGTGTGAGTATGGAGCAGCTGGCCTGTCGTGACCTAGCCCACTCTGGCATGCTGTACTAGGCCATGCCGTAGGACTGGGACCACCGGGATTGGGATTTTAAACACCCCAGTCTGGGACTGGGACTGGGACTGGGACTGCGACTGCGACTGGGATTTTAAACAACCCAGTCTTAGTCTGCAGCCTTTACAGTCAGCCCACGAACGCCCACGAACGCCCTTGTTCTGTATAGTGGATTACTGCAGGTAATTCGGGACCCTGCTAAATGAGGGTGGGGCACTTATCTGAAGGCTATTCGAGCGGAAGAATCCTTAGCCTAGGACAGTTTGGCAATTTAAGAAGTCTGCTGAATACCATATGTTGAAGGACGTATCACGCGGAAGCCAGCTAATGGCTCAGACCGAAGTAAGCATGGGAGGACTTTATTTGCATAGGACAGCCCCTTTCTCATTCCTAATATTATGCTGCAGTTGCTATGTAGCAGTACTAGGGGGCAGCTGTATGAACATAAAGCCACAGCGAGGCTTTAAAACTGTTTTTGTGGTGGGGGGTGGATTTGGAAGGAAAACAGCAAGATAAAAGTGTGAAAACATAGAGCAAGTGAGTGTGTCATCTGTCTCTTTGAAGAGACATGTGAAAGAAGAACAGCAGATCCACAGACCTCAGGTGGGAGAAGCATGGAAGAATATTCACCCCAAAATGAATACACTTACGCCATCTCAAAGCTTCCATGTGTGATCTGATGCTTTGCAGGTTGAAGGATTTGCCATTTCTGGTTTATAAATGTGCACAGTTGGAAAGAGCCTATTCCTAGAATGTTAGTAGCACACTCTTTAGAAGTGTCCTTACAGCCAAAATGTCAGGTACTCCTTTGGGGTTATGAGGCCTAGAAAAACATCCCAGGGGATCTTATAACATGTCCAGCAACAGGGCAACGAAATCATGGGGAGACCATCCCCCCAAGAATACTACTGCATGTTCTTTGTTTCCCCTCTCTATACCATAGCCACAGTAGGCCTCTTTCAAGCACCCTATTGCTTTGGTAATAGAAAGTGCCACAAAACTGATCCCCAGCCCTTGTCTCACCCATTGCCCCTAACCTTTAGGGGTACCCCTGCCCCCCAAGGAAAGGAGCAATAAACAGGACACCCCCCCCCCCAAAAAAAAAAACGCAGTCTGCACCATTCTGTGCCTCCTAGCACCACTTTAATAATGCACCGACACCCCTTTTAACACTGCTCCCCCAAATTTGACTGCCTCTTCTCCCCAAGAGAGGGGGCAGGGGGACTAACCTTTAGGGGTACCACTGCCCCCCAAGGAAAGGCACAATAAACAAGAGTGTGGGAGGGAACCCCACCCCCCCAAAAAAACGAAGTCTGCACCATTCGGTGCCTCCTAGCACCCCTTTAATAATGCACCGACACCTCTTTTAACACTGCTCCCCCACATTTGTCTGCCCCTTCACCCCAAGAGAGGGGGCAGGGGGACATAAAAATGATGGGGATTGCCACCAAAACCCCCCTCCTTTGTAATTCCCCCATTTGTGTCCAAGGGGTTGGGCTCTGCTTGCCACCTATTGGCTCTGCTCCACTCTCTCTTACTCACACTCCGGCCCTGTGGCCTAGACTCTTCCACCACCTTCTCCTGAATCCCTGGCCCTGTCTTTCCTCTGTGACCACCACCCACTCTTGCTCTCTGCCCTTTCTCCATCTATGTCCCCCTTTCTTCTCTAAGTCCAACCAACCACCCCTGCTAGCCTCCGCCATCTGCACCTCTCTCAGCCTGCCCCCTATCTCTCCTCACTCACCACCTGTGCTCCTTCTATTCCTGCCCTCTGACTCAGCCTGGACCTATCCTTGCTCTCTCTGCGCCTGCGCACACACACACACACACACACACACCAACTGCTCTGCAATCCACCATTCACATGTCGACTCATGCTCTATCCACGCACACACAGCCATTGTACTTACCAATTTAGCAGCCATCTCTGACTTACCTCTGCTTTGCCGCCATCAGTCACCTGGTGCCGAGCCCGGGATTCGAACCCTGGTTGTCTGGTTGGAAGGCGGGAACTTACCCACTGGACCACAGTGGATTCCATATCTCTAGCTTGTCAAATCGTCCCTATATCATGGCTGTGAAGTGCCCTGTGTAGTAGAAGCCAGGAGCAGTGACATCAGGACCTTGATGTTGCTAATAGTGTCTCTTGCACAGTAAAAAGCCATGAAGGAGCTGTAGCTCAGTTGGTTGGGTGACTGCCTTTGGTGGAGCAAGCTACCCTTGGACAGGGGTTCGAATCCAGCCAGTGCCCAGAAACCACATTTAGCTAGAAAATACCAAGATATTTTTGTTTATTTAGAAATATTTTTTTTACTTCAAAAAATGCAGCAACAATTGGAGTAACTATGTTTTTTTGTATTAGAGCCCCAAATTTACAAATTTTGTCCCTCCTGACCCACCCCCTCCCTCCTTTTGCTCAAGTAGGTAAAATAGGAGCAGCGCCTTATTTTCAATGATCAATGTGTTGATGTTTTCTTCAATTTGGTGTTTTGGAGAAGAGTAATATGGGCGATGGGGGAGCATAACTAAGATCTATTATCTGAGGGGGATGCCATCCAGGTAATAAAATAGGTTGAATGGTGTTGATTTTTCATTTTGGTGTGAGCCAAGCTCTGCCATTGGGTGGATGATGCTTGCCAAGTTGCCTAGGCATAAAGGCAGAGTATGAGAGCTTGCTACTGAAATGCTGGGTAAAGCTGTGTGCAGGTGAAAGAGCCTTTATTAGCTGCATTGAGAAGGTAGCATGTTGTATTTTTGAAGTGCTAAAAAAGGATAAAGTCAGGCCTTTGGCTGACTATTTCTTGAAGATGCATGATGCAAGAAGTGTGAGTATGGAGCAGCTGGCCTGTCGTGACCTAGCCCACTCTGGCATGCTGTACTAGGCCATGCCGTAGGACTGGGACCACCGGGATTGGGATTTTAAACACCCCAGTCTGGGACTGGGACTGGGACTGGGACTGCGACTGCGACTGGGATTTTAAACAACCCAGTCTTAGTCTGCAGCCTTTACAGTCAGCCCACGAACGCCCACGAACGCCCTTGTTCTGTATAGTGGATTACTGCAGGTAATTCGGGACCCTGCTAAATGAGGGTGGGGCACTTATCTGAAGGCTATTCGAGCGGAAGAATCCTTAGCCTAGGACAGTTTGGCAATTTAAGAAGTCTGCTGAATACCATATGTTGAAGGACGTATCACGCGGAAGCCAGCTAATGGCTCAGACCGAAGTAAGCATGGGAGGACTTTATTTGCATAGGACAGCCCCTTTCTCATTCCTAATATTATGCTGCAGTTGCTATGTAGCAGTACTAGGGGGCAGCTGTATGAACATAAAGCCACAGCGAGGCTTTAAAACTGTTTTTGTGGTGGGGGGTGGATTTGGAAGGAAAACAGCAAGATAAAAGTGTGAAAACATAGAGCAAGTGAGTGTGTCATCTGTCTCTTTGAAGAGACATGTGAAAGAAGAACAGCAGATCCACAGACCTCAGGTGGGAGAAGCATGGAAGAATATTCACCCCAAAATGAATACACTTACGCCATCTCAAAGCTTCCATGTGTGATCTGATGCTTTGCAGGTTGAAGGATTTGCCATTTCTGGTTTATAAATGTGCACAGTTGGAAAGAGCCTATTCCTAGAATGTTAGTAGCACACTCTTTAGAAGTGTCCTTACAGCCAAAATGTCAGGTACTCCTTTGGGGTTATGAGGCCTAGAAAAACATCCCAGGGGATCTTATAACATGTCCAGCAACAGGGCAACGAAATCATGGGGAGACCATCCCCCCAAGAATACTACTGCATGTTCTTTGTTTCCCCTCTCTATACCATAGCCACAGTAGGCCTCTTTCAAGCACCCTATTGCTTTGGTAATAGAAAGTGCCACAAAACTGATCCCCAGCCCTTGTCTCACCCATTGCCCCTAACCTTTAGGGGTACCCCTGCCCCCCAAGGAAAGGAGCAATAAACAGGACACCCCCCCCCCAAAAAAAAAAAACGCAGTCTGCACCATTCTGTGCCTCCTAGCACCACTTTAATAATGCACCGACACCCCTTTTAACACTGCTCCCCCAAATTTGACTGCCTCTTCTCCCCAAGAGAGGGGGCAGGGGGACTAACCTTTAGGGGTACCACTGCCCCCCAAGGAAAGGCACAATAAACAAGAGTGTGGGAGGGAACCCCACCCCCCCAAAAAAACGAAGTCTGCACCATTCGGTGCCTCCTAGCACCCCTTTAATAATGCACCGACACCTCTTTTAACACTGCTCCCCCACATTTGTCTGCCCCTTCACCCCAAGAGAGGGGGCAGGGGGACATAAAAATGATGGGGATTGCCACCAAAACCCCCCTCCTTTGTAATTCCCCCATTTGTGTCCAAGGGGTTGGGCTCTGCTTGCCACCTATTGGCTCTGCTCCACTCTCTCTTACTCACACTCCGGCCCTGTGGCCTAGACTCTTCCACCACCTTCTCCTGAATCCCTGGCCCTGTCTTTCCTCTGTGACCACCACCCACTCTTGCTCTCTGCCCTTTCTCCATCTATGTCCCCCTTTCTTCTCTAAGTCCAACCAACCACCCCTGCTAGCCTCCGCCATCTGCACCTCTCTCAGCCTGCCCCCTATCTCTCCTCACTCACCACCTGTGCTCCTTCTATTCCTGCCCTCTGACTCAGCCTGGACCTATCCTTGCTCTCTCTGCGCCTGCGCACACACACACACACACACACACACACACACACCAACTGCTCTGCAATCCACCATTCACATGTCGACTCATGCTCTATCCACGCACACACAGCCATTGTACTTACCAATTTAGCAGCCATCTCTGACTTACCTCTGCTTTGCCGCCATCAGTCACCTGGTGCCGAGCCCGGGATTCGAACCCTGGTTGTCTGGTTGGAAGGCGGGAACTTACCCACTGGACCACAGTGGATTCCATATCTCTAGCTTGTCAAATCGTCCCTATATCATGGCTGTGAAGTGCCCTGTGTAGTAGAAGCCAGGAGCAGTGACATCAGGACCTTGATGTTGCTAATAGTGTCTCTTGCACAGTAAAAAGCCATGAAGGAGCTGTAGCTCAGTTGGTTGGGTGACTGCCTTTGGTGGAGCAAGCTACCCTTGGACAGGGGTTCGAATCCAGCCAGTGCCCAGAAACCACATTTAGCTAGAAAATACCAAGATATTTTTGTTTATTTAGAAATATTTTTTTTACTTCAAAAAATGCAGCAACAATTGGAGTAACTATGTTTTTTTGTATTAGAGCCCCAAATTTACAAATTTTGTCCCTCCTGACCCACCCCCTCCCTCCTTTTGCTCAAGTAGGTAAAATAGGAGCAGCGCCTTATTTTCAATGATCAATGTGTTGATGTTTTCTTCAATTTGGTGTTTTGGAGAAGAGTAATATGGGCGATGGGGGAGCATAACTAAGATCTATTATCTGAGGGGGATGCCATCCAGGTAATAAAATAGGTTGAATGGTGTTGATTTTTCATTTTGGTGTGAGCCAAGCTCTGCCATTGGGTGGATGATGCTTGCCAAGTTGCCTAGGCATAAAGGCAGAGTATGAGAGCTTGCTACTGAAATGCTGGGTAAAGCTGTGTGCAGGTGAAAGAGCCTTTATTAGCTGCATTGAGAAGGTAGCATGTTGTATTTTTGAAGTGCTAAAAAAGGATAAAGTCAGGCCTTTGGCTGACTATTTCTTGAAGATGCATGATGCAAGAAGTGTGAGTATGGAGCAGCTGGCCTGTCGTGACCTAGCCCACTCTGGCATGCTGTACTAGGCCATGCCGTAGGACTGGGACCACCGGGATTGGGATTTTAAACACCCCAGTCTGGGACTGGGACTGGGACTGGGACTGCGACTGCGACTGGGATTTTAAACAACCCAGTCTTAGTCTGCAGCCTTTACAGTCAGCCCACGAACGCCCACGAACGCCCTTGTTCTGTATAGTGGATTACTGCAGGTAATTCGGGACCCTGCTAAATGAGGGTGGGGCACTTATCTGAAGGCTATTCGAGCGGAAGAATCCTTAGCCTAGGACAGTTTGGCAATTTAAGAAGTCTGCTGAATACCATATGTTGAAGGACGTATCACGCGGAAGCCAGCTAATGGCTCAGACCGAAGTAAGCATGGGAGGACTTTATTTGCATAGGACAGCCCCTTTCTCATTCCTAATATTATGCTGCAGTTGCTATGTAGCAGTACTAGGGGGCAGCTGTATGAACATAAAGCCACAGCGAGGCTTTAAAACTGTTTTTGTGGTGGGGGGTGGATTTGGAAGGAAAACAGCAAGATAAAAGTGTGAAAACATAGAGCAAGTGAGTGTGTCATCTGTCTCTTTGAAGAGACATGTGAAAGAAGAACAGCAGATCCACAGACCTCAGGTGGGAGAAGCATGGAAGAATATTCACCCCAAAATGAATACACTTACGCCATCTCAAAGCTTCCATGTGTGATCTGATGCTTTGCAGGTTGAAGGATTTGCCATTTCTGGTTTATAAATGTGCACAGTTGGAAAGAGCCTATTCCTAGAATGTTAGTAGCACACTCTTTAGAAGTGTCCTTACAGCCAAAATGTCAGGTACTCCTTTGGGGTTATGAGGCCTAGAAAAACATCCCAGGGGATCTTATAACATGTCCAGCAACAGGGCAACGAAATCATGGGGAGACCATCCCCCCAAGAATACTACTGCATGTTCTTTGTTTCCCCTCTCTATACCATAGCCACAGTAGGCCTCTTTCAAGCACCCTATTGCTTTGGTAATAGAAAGTGCCACAAAACTGATCCCCAGCCCTTGTCTCACCCATTGCCCCTAACCTTTAGGGGTACCCCTGCCCCCCAAGGAAAGGAGC
Organism: Pleurodeles waltl; assembly: GCF_031143425.1. Taxonomy (NCBI): domain Eukaryota; kingdom Metazoa; phylum Chordata; class Amphibia; order Caudata; family Salamandridae; genus Pleurodeles; species Pleurodeles waltl. The sequence continues at coordinate 48,144 of NW_027149986.1, read as the reverse complement.
AATAAACAGGACACCCCCCCCCCCAAAAAAAAAAACGCAGTCTGCACCATTCTGTGCCTCCTAGCACCACTTTAATAATGCACCGACACCCCTTTTAACACTGCTCCCCCAAATTTGACTGCCTCTTCTCCCCAAGAGAGGGGGCAGGGGGACTAACCTTTAGGGGTACCACTGCCCCCCAAGGAAAGGCACAATAAACAAGAGTGTGGGAGGGAACCCCACCCCCCCAAAAAAACGAAGTCTGCACCATTCGGTGCCTCCTAGCACCCCTTTAATAATGCACCGACACCTCTTTTAACACTGCTCCCCCACATTTGTCTGCCCCTTCATCCCAAGAGAGGGGGCAGGGGGACATAAAAATGATGGGGATTGCCACCAAAACCCCCCTCCTTTGTAATTCCCCCATTTGTGTCCAAGGGGTTGGGCTCTGCTTGCCACCTATTGGCTCTGCTCCACTCTCTCTTACTCACACTCCGGCCCTGTGGCCTAGACTCTTCCACCACCTTCTCCTGAATCCCTGGCCCTGTCTTTCCTCTGTGACCACCACCCACTCTTGCTCTCTGCCCTTTCTCCATCTATGTCCCCCTTTCTTCTCTAAGTCCAACCAACCACCCCTGCTAGCCTCCGCCATCTGCACCTCTCTCAGCCTGACCCCTTTCTCTCCTCACTCACCACCTGTGCTCCTTCTATTCCTGCCCTCTGACTCAGCCTGGACCTATCCTTGCTCTCTCTGCGCCTGCGCACACACACACACACACACACACACACACACACACACACACACACCAACTGCTCTGCAATCCACCATTCACATGTCGACTCATGCTCTATCCACGCACACACAGCCATTGTACTTACCAATTTAGCAGCCATCTCTGACTTACCTCTGCTTTGCCGCCATCAGTCACCTGGTGCCGAGCCCGGGATTCGAACCCTGGTTGTCTGGTTGGAAGGCGGGAACTTACCCACTGGACCACAGTGGATTCCATATCTCTAGCTTGTCAAATCGTCCCTATATCATGGCTGTGAAGTGCCCTGTGTAGTAGAAGCCAGGAGCAGTGACATCAGGACCTTGATGTTGCTAATAGTGTCTCTTGCACGGTAAAAAGCCATGAAGGAGCTGTAGCTCAGTTGGTTGGGTGACTGCCTTTGGTGGAGCAAGCTACCCTTGGACAGGGGTTCGAATCCAGCCAGTGCCCAGAAACCACATTTAGCTAGAAAATACCAAGATATTTTTGTTTATTTAGAAATATTTTTTTTACTTCAAAAAATGCAGCAACAATTGGAGTAACTATGTTTTTTTGTATTAGAGCCCCAAATTTACAAATTTTGTCCCTCCTGACCCACCCCCTCCCTCCTTTTGCTCAAGTAGGTAAAATAGGAGCAGCGCCTTATTTTCAATGATCAATGTGTTGATGTTTTCTTCAATTTGGTGTTTTGGAGAAGAGTAATATGGGCGATGGGGGAGCATAACTAAGATCTATTATCTGAGGGGGATGCCATCCAGGTAATAAAATAGGTTGAATGGTGTTGATTTTTCATTTTGGTGTGAGCCAAGCTCTGCCATTGGGTGGATGATGCTTGCCAAGTTGCCTAGGCATAAAGGCAGAGTATGAGAGCTTGCTACTGAAATGCTGGGTAAAGCTGTGTGCAGGTGAAAGAGCCTTTATTAGCTGCATTGAGAAGGTAGCATGTTGTATTTTTGAAGTGCTAAAAAAGGATAAAGTCAGGCCTTTGGCTGACTATTTCTTGAAGATGCATGATGCAAGAAGTGTGAGTATGGAGCAGCTGGCCTGTCGTGACCTAGCCCACTCTGGCATGCTGTACTAGGCCATGCCGTAGGACTGGGACCACCGGGATTGGGATTTTAAACACCCCAGTCTGGGACTGGGACTGGGACTGGGACTGCGACTGCGACTGCGACTGGGATTTTAAACAACCCAGTCTTAGTCTGCAGCCTTTACAGTCAGCCCACGAACGCCCATGTTCTGTATAGTGGATTACTGCAGGTAATTCGGGACCCTGCTAAATGAGGGTGGGGCACTTATCTGAAGGCTATTCGAGCGGAAGAATCCTTAGCCTAGGACAGTTTGGCAATTTAAGAAGTCTGCTGAATACCATATGTTGAAGGACGTATCACGCGGAAGCCAGCTAATGGCTCAGACCGAAGTAAGCATGGGAGGACTTTATTTGCATAGGACAGCCCCTTTCTCATTCCTAATATTATGCTGCAGTTGCTATGTAGCAGTACTAGGCGGCAGCTGTATGAACATAAAGCCACAGCGAGGCTTTAAAACTGTTTTTGTGGTGGGGGGTGGATTTGGAAGGAAAACAGCAAGATAAAAGTGTGAAAACATAGAGCAAGTGAGTGTGTCATCTGTCTCTTTGAAGAGACATGTGAAAGAAGAACAGCAGATCCACAGACCTCAGGTGGGAGAAGCATGGAAGAATATTCACCCCAAAATGAATACACTTACGCCATCTCAAAGCTTCCATGTGTGATCTGATGCTTTGCAGGTTGAAGGATTTGCCATTTCTGGTTTATAAATGTGCACAGTTGGAAAGAGCCTATTCCTAGAATGTTAGTAGCACACTCTTTAGAAGTGTCCTTACAGCCAAAATGTCAGGTACTCCTTTGGGGTTATGAGGCCTAGAAAAACATCCCAGGGGATCTTATAACATGTCCAGCAACAGGGCAACGAAATCATGGGGAGACCATCCCCCCAAGAATACTACTGCATGTTCTTTGTTTCCCCTCTCTATACCATAGCCACAGTAGGCCTCTTTCAAGCACCCTATTGCTTTGGTAATAGAAAGTGCCACAAAACTGATCCCCAGCCCTTGTCTCACCCATTGCCCCTAACCTTTAGGGGTACCCCTGCCCCCCAAGGAAAGGAGCAATAAACAGGACACCCCCCCCCCAAAAAAAAAAAACGCAGTCTGCACCATTCTGTGCCTCCTAGCACCACTTTAATAATGCACCGACACCCCTTTTAACACTGCTCCCCCAAATTTGACTGCCTCTTCTCCCCAAGAGAGGGGGCAGGGGGACTAACCTTTAGGGGTACCACTGCCCCCCAAGGAAAGGCACAATAAACAAGAGTGTGGGAGGGAACCCCACCCCCCCAAAAAAACGAAGTCTGCACCATTCGGTGCCTCCTAGCACCCCTTTAATAATGCACCGACACCTCTTTTAACACTGCTCCCCCACATTTGTCTGCCCCTTCACCCCAAGAGAGGGGGCAGGGGGACATAAAAATGATGTGGATTGCCACCAAAACCCCCCTCCTTTGTAATTCCCCCATTTGTGTCCAAGGGGTTGGGCTCTGCTTGCCACCTATTGGCTCTGCTCCACTCTCTCTTACTCACACTCCGGCCCTGTGGCCTAGACTCTTCCACCACCTTCTCCTGAATCCCTGGCCCTGTCTTTCCTCTGTGACCACCACCCACTCTTGCTCTCTGCCCTTTCTCCATCTATGTCCCCCTTTCTTCTCTAAGTCCAACCAACCACCCCTGCTAGCCTCCGCCATCTGCACCTCTCTCAGCCTGCCCCCTATCTCTCCTCACTCACCACCTGTGCTCCTTCTATTCCTGCCCTCTGACTCAGCCTGGACCTATCCTTGCTCTCTCTGCGCCTGCGCACACACACACACACACACACACACACACACACCAACTGCTCTGCAATCCACCATTCACATGTCGACTCATGCTCTATCCACGCACACACAGCCATTGTACTTACCAATTTAGCAGCCATCTCTGACTTACCTCTGCTTTGCCGCCATCAGTCACCTGGTGCCGAGCCCGGGATTCGAACCCTGGTTGTCTGGTTGGAAGGCGGGAACTTCCCCACTGGACCACAGTGGATTCCATATCTCTAGCTTGTCAAATCGTCCCTATATCATGGCTGTGAAGTGCCCTGTGTAGTAGAAGCCAGGAGCAGTGACATCAGGACCTTGATGTTGCTAATAGTGTCTCTTGCACAGTAAAAAGCCATGAAGGAGCTGTAGCTCAGTTGGTTGGGTGACTGCCTTTGGTGGAGCAAGCTACCCTTGGACAGGGGTTCGAATCCAGCCAGTGCCCAGAAACCACATTTAGCTAGAAAATACCAAGATATTTTTGTTTATTTAGAAATATTTTTTTTACTTCAAAAAATGCAGCAACAATTGGAGTAACTATGTTTTTTTGTATTAGAGCCCCAAATTTACAAATTTTGTCCCTCCTGACCCACCCCCTCCCTCCTTTTGCTCAAGTAGGTAAAATAGGAGCAGCGCCTTATTTTCAATGATCAATGTGTTGATGTTTTCTTCAATTTGGTGTTTTGGAGAAGAGTAATATGGGCGATGGGGGAGCATAACTAAGATCTATTATCTGAGGGGGATGCCATCCAGGTAATAAAATAGGTTGAATGGTGTTGATTTTTCATTTTGGTGTGAGCCAAGCTCTGCCATTGGGTGGATGATGCTTGCCAAGTTGCCTAGGCATAAAGGCAGAGTATGAGAGCTTGCTACTGAAATGCTGGGTAAAGCTGTGTGCAGGTGAAAGAGCCTTTATTAGCTGCATTGAGAAGGTAGCATGTTGTATTTTTGAAGTGCTAAAAAAGGATAAAGTCAGGCCTTTGGCTGACTATTTCTTGAAGATGCATGATGCAAGAAGTGTGAGTATGGAGCAGCTGGCCTGTCGTGACCTAGCCCACTCTGGCATGCTGTACTAGGCCATGCCGTAGGACTGGGACCACCGGGATTGGGATTTTAAACACCCCAGTCTGGGACTGGGACTGGGACTGGGACTGCGACTGCGACTGGGATTTTAAACAACCCAGTCTTAGTCTGCAGCCTTTACAGTCAGCCCACGAACGCCCACGAACGCCCTTGTTCTGTATAGTGGATTACTGCAGGTAATTCGGGACCCTGCTAAATGAGGGTGGGGCACTTATCTGAAGGCTATTCGAGCGGAAGAATCCTTAGCCTAGGACAGTTTGGCAATTTAAGAAGTCTGCTGAATACCATATGTTGAAGGACGTATCACGCGGAAGCCAGCTAATGGCTCAGACCGAAGTAAGCATGGGAGGACTTTATTTGCATAGGACAGCCCCTTTCTCATTCCTAATATTATGCTGCAGTTGCTATGTAGCAGTACTAGGGGGCAGCTGTATGAACATAAAGCCACAGCGAGGCTTTAAAACTGTTTTTGTGGTGGGGGGTGGATTTGGAAGGAAAACAGCAAGATAAAAGTGTGAAAACATAGAGCAAGTGAGTGTGTCATCTGTCTCTTTGAAGAGACATGTGAAAGAAGAACAGCAGATCCACAGACCTCAGGTGGGAGAAGCATGGAAGAATATTCACCCCAAAATGAATACACTTACGCCATCTCAAAGCTTCCATGTGTGATCTGATGCTTTGCAGGTTGAAGGATTTGCCATTTCTGGTTTATAAATGTGCACAGTTGGAAAGAGCCTATTCCTAGAATGTTAGTAGCACACTCTTTAGAAGTGTCCTTACAGCCAAAATGTCAGGTACTCCTTTGGGGTTATGAGGCCTAGAAAAACATCCCAGGGGATCTTATAACATGTCCAGCAACAGGGCAACGAAATCATGGGGAGACCATCCCCCCAAGAATACTACTGCATGTTCTTTGTTTCCCCTCTCTATACCATAGCCACAGTAGGCCTCTTTCAAGCACCCTATTGCTTTGGTAATAGAAAGTGCCACAAAACTGATCCCCAGCCCTTGTCTCACCCATTGCCCCTAACCTTTAGGGGTACCCCTGCCCCCCAAGGAAAGGAGCAATAAACAGGACACCCCCCCCCCCAAAAAAAAAAACGCAGTCTGCACCATTCTGTGCCTCCTAGCACCACTTTAATAATGCACCGACACCCCTTTTAACACTGCTCCCCCAAATTTGACTGCCTCTTCTCCCCAAGAGAGGGGGCAGGGGGACTAACCTTTAGGGGTACCACTGCCCCCCAAGGAAAGGCACAATAAACAAGAGTGTGGGAGGGAACCCCACCCCCCCAAAAAAACGAAGTCTGCACCATTCGGTGCCTCCTAGCACCCCTTTAATAATGCACCGACACCTCTTTTAACACTGCTCCCCCACATTTGTCTGCCCCTTCATCCCAAGAGAGGGGGCAGGGGGACATAAAAATGATGGGGATTGCCACCAAAACCCCCCTCCTTTGTAATTCCCCCATTTGTGTCCAAGGGGTTGGGCTCTGCTTGCCACCTATTGGCTCTGCTCCACTCTCTCTTACTCACACTCCGGCCCTGTGGCCTAGACTCTTCCACCACCTTCTCCTGAATCCCTGGCCCTGTCTTTCCTCTGTGACCACCACCCACTCTTGCTCTCTGCCCTTTCTCCATCTATGTCCCCCTTTCTTCTCTAAGTCCAACCAACCACCCCTGCTAGCCTCCGCCATCTGCACCTCTCTCAGCCTGACCCCTTTCTCTCCTCACTCACCACCTGTGCTCCTTCTATTCCTGCCCTCTGACTCAGCCTGGACCTATCCTTGCTCTCTCTGCGCCTGCGCACACACACACACACACACACACACACACACACACACACCAACTGCTCTGCAATCCACCATTCACATGTCGACTCATGCTCTATCCACGCACACACAGCCATTGTACTTACCAATTTAGCAGCCATCTCTGACTTACCTCTGCTTTGCCGCCATCAGTCACCTGGTGCCGAGCCCGGGATTCGAACCCTGGTTGTCTGGTTGGAAGGCGGGAACTTACCCACTGGACCACAGTGGATTCCATATCTCTAGCTTGTCAAATCGTCCCTATATCATGGCTGTGAAGTGCCCTGTGTAGTAGAAGCCAGGAGCAGTGACATCAGGACCTTGATGTTGCTAATAGTGTCTCTTGCACGGTAAAAAGCCATGAAGGAGCTGTAGCTCAGTTGGTTGGGTGACTGCCTTTGGTGGAGCAAGCTACCCTTGGACAGGGGTTCGAATCCAGCCAGTGCCCAGAAACCACATTTAGCTAGAAAATACCAAGATATTTTTGTTTATTTAGAAATATTTTTTTTACTTCAAAAAATGCAGCAACAATTGGAGTAACTATGTTTTTTTGTATTAGAGCCCCAAATTTACAAATTTTGTCCCTCCTGACCCACCCCCTCCCTCCTTTTGCTCAAGTAGGTAAAATAGGAGCAGCGCCTTATTTTCAATGATCAATGTGTTGATGTTTTCTTCAATTTGGTGTTTTGGAGAAGAGTAATATGGGCGATGGGGGAGCATAACTAAGATCTATTATCTGAGGGGGATGCCATCCAGGTAATAAAATAGGTTGAATGGTGTTGATTTTTCATTTTGGTGTGAGCCAAGCTCTGCCATTGGGTGGATGATGCTTGCCAAGTTGCCTAGGCATAAAGGCAGAGTATGAGAGCTTGCTACTGAAATGCTGGGTAAAGCTGTGTGCAGGTGAAAGAGCCTTTATTAGCTGCATTGAGAAGGTAGCATGTTGTATTTTTGAAGTGCTAAAAAAGGATAAAGTCAGGCCTTTGGCTGACTATTTCTTGAAGATGCATGATGCAAGAAGTGTGAGTATGGAGCAGCTGGCCTGTCGTGACCTAGCCCACTCTGGCATGCTGTACTAGGCCATGCCGTAGGACTGGGACCACCGGGATTGGGATTTTAAACACCCCAGTCTGGGACTGGGACTGGGACTGGGACTGCGACTGCGACTGCGACTGGGATTTTAAACAACCCAGTCTTAGTCTGCAGCCTTTACAGTCAGCCCACGAACGCCCATGTTCTGTATAGTGGATTACTGCAGGTAATTCGGGACCCTGCTAAATGAGGGTGGGGCACTTATCTGAAGGCTATTCGAGCGGAAGAATCCTTAGCCTAGGACAGTTTGGCAATTTAAGAAGTCTGCTGAATACCATATGTTGAAGGACGTATCACGCGGAAGCCAGCTAATGGCTCAGACCGAAGTAAGCATGGGAGGACTTTATTTGCATAGGACAGCCCCTTTCTCATTCCTAATATTATGCTGCAGTTGCTATGTAGCAGTACTAGGCGGCAGCTGTATGAACATAAAGCCACAGCGAGGCTTTAAAACTGTTTTTGTGGTGGGGGGTGGATTTGGAAGGAAAACAGCAAGATAAAAGTGTGAAAACATAGAGCAAGTGAGTGTGTCATCTGTCTCTTTGAAGAGACATGTGAAAGAAGAACAGCAGATCCACAGACCTCAGGTGGGAGAAGCATGGAAGAATATTCACCCCAAAATGAATACACTTACGCCATCTCAAAGCTTCCATGTGTGATCTGATGCTTTGCAGGTTGAAGGATTTGCCATTTCTGGTTTATAAATGTGCACAGTTGGAAAGAGCCTATTCCTAGAATGTTAGTAGCACACTCTTTAGAAGTGTCCTTACAGCCAAAATGTCAGGTACTCCTTTGGGGTTATGAGGCCTAGAAAAACATCCCAGGGGATCTTATAACATGTCCAGCAACAGGGCAACGAAATCATGGGGAGACCATCCCCCCAAGAATACTACTGCATGTTCTTTGTTTCCCCTCTCTATACCATAGCCACAGTAGGCCTCTTTCAAGCACCCTATTGCTTTGGTAATAGAAAGTGCCACAAAACTGATCCCCAGCCCTTGTCTCACCCATTGCCCCTAACCTTTAGGGGTACCCCTGCCCCCCAAGGAAAGGAGCAATAAACAGGACACCCCCCCCCCAAAAAAAAAAAACGCAGTCTGCACCATTCTGTGCCTCCTAGCACCACTTTAATAATGCACCGACACCCCTTTTAACACTGCTCCCCCAAATTTGACTGCCTCTTCTCCCCAAGAGAGGGGGCAGGGGGACTAACCTTTAGGGGTACCACTGCCCCCCAAGGAAAGGCACAATAAACAAGAGTGTGGGAGGGAACCCCACCCCCCCAAAAAAACGAAGTCTGCACCATTCGGTGCCTCCTAGCACCCCTTTAATAATGCACCGACACCTCTTTTAACACTGCTCCCCCACATTTGTCTGCCCCTTCACCCCAAGAGAGGGGGCAGGGGGACATAAAAATGATGTGGATTGCCACCAAAACCCCCCTCCTTTGTAATTCCCCCATTTGTGTCCAAGGGGTTGGGCTCTGCTTGCCACCTATTGGCTCTGCTCCACTCTCTCTTACTCACACTCCGGCCCTGTGGCCTAGACTCTTCCACCACCTTCTCCTGAATCCCTGGCCCTGTCTTTCCTCTGTGACCACCACCCACTCTTGCTCTCTGCCCTTTCTCCATCTATGTCCCCCTTTCTTCTCTAAGTCCAACCAACCACCCCTGCTAGCCTCCGCCATCTGCACCTCTCTCAGCCTGCCCCCTATCTCTCCTCACTCACCACCTGTGCTCCTTCTATTCCTGCCCTCTGACTCAGCCTGGACCTATCCTTGCTCTCTCTGCGCCTGCGCACACACACACACACACACACACACACACACACCAACTGCTCTGCAATCCACCATTCACATGTCGACTCATGCTCTATCCACGCACACACAGCCATTGTACTTACCAATTTAGCAGCCATCTCTGACTTACCTCTGCTTTGCCGCCATCAGTCACCTGGTGCCGAGCCCGGGATTCGAACCCTGGTTGTCTGGTTGGAAGGCGGGAACTTACCCACTGGACCACAGTGGATTCCATATCTCTAGCTTGTCAAATCGTCCCTATATCATGGCTGTGAAGTGCCCTGTGTAGTAGAAGCCAGGAGCAGTGACATCAGGACCTTGATGTTGCTAATAGTGTCTCTTGCACAGTAAAAAGCCATGAAGGAGCTGTAGCTCAGTTGGTTGGGTGACTGCCTTTGGTGGAGCAAGCTACCCTTGGACAGGGGTTCGAATCCAGCCAGTGCCCAGAAACCACATTTAGCTAGAAAATACCAAGATATTTTTGTTTATTTAGAAATATTTTTTTTACTTCAAAAAATGCAGCAACAATTGGAGTAACTATGTTTTTTTGTATTAGAGCCCCAAATTTACAAATTTTGTCCCTCCTGACCCACCCCCTCCCTCCTTTTGCTCAAGTAGGTAAAATAGGAGCAGCGCCTTATTTTCAATGATCAATGTGTTGATGTTTTCTTCAATTTGGTGTTTTGGAGAAGAGTAATATGGGCGATGGGGGAGCATAACTAAGATCTATTATCTGAGGGGGATGCCATCCAGGTAATAAAATAGGTTGAATGGTGTTGATTTTTCATTTTGGTGTGAGCCAAGCTCTGCCATTGGGTGGATGATGCTTGCCAAGTTGCCTAGGCATAAAGGCAGAGTATGAGAGCTTGCTACTGAAATGCTGGGTAAAGCTGTGTGCAGGTGAAAGAGCCTTTATTAGCTGCATTGAGAAGGTAGCATGTTGTATTTTTGAAGTGCTAAAAAAGGATAAAGTCAGGCCTTTGGCTGACTATTTCTTGAAGATGCATGATGCAAGAAGTGTGAGTATGGAGCAGCTGGCCTGTCGTGACCTAGCCCACTCTGGCATGCTGTACTAGGCCATGCCGTAGGACTGGGACCACCGGGATTGGGATTTTAAACACCCCAGTCTGGGACTGGGACTGGGACTGGGACTGCGACTGCGACTGGGATTTTAAACAACCCAGTCTTAGTCTGCAGCCTTTACAGTCAGCCCACGAACGCCCACGAACGCCCTTGTTCTGTATAGTGGATTACTGCAGGTAATTCGGGACCCTGCTAAATGAGGGTGGGGCACTTATCTGAAGGCTATTCGAGCGGAAGAATCCTTAGCCTAGGACAGTTTGGCAATTTAAGAAGTCTGCTGAATACCATATGTTGAAGGACGTATCACGCGGAAGCCAGCTAATGGCTCAGACCGAAGTAAGCATGGGAGGACTTTATTTGCATAGGACAGCCCCTTTCTCATTCCTAATATTATGCTGCAGTTGCTATGTAGCAGTACTAGGGGGCAGCTGTATGAACATAAAGCCACAGCGAGGCTTTAAAACTGTTTTTGTGGTGGGGGGTGGATTTGGAAGGAAAACAGCAAGATAAAAGTGTGAAAACATAGAGCAAGTGAGTGTGTCATCTGTCTCTTTGAAGAGACATGTGAAAGAAGAACAGCAGATCCACAGACCTCAGGTGGGAGAAGCATGGAAGAATATTCACCCCAAAATGAATACACTTACGCCATCTCAAAGCTTCCATGTGTGATCTGATGCTTTGCAGGTTGAAGGATTTGCCATTTCTGGTTTATAAATGTGCACAGTTGGAAAGAGCCTATTCCTAGAATGTTAGTAGCACACTCTTTAGAAGTGTCCTTACAGCCAAAATGTCAGGTACTCCTTTGGGGTTATGAGGCCTAGAAAAACATCCCAGGGGATCTTATAACATGTCCAGCAACAGGGCAACGAAATCATGGGGAGACCATCCCCCCAAGAATACTACTGCATGTTCTTTGTTTCCCCTCTCTATACCATAGCCACAGTAGGCCTCTTTCAAGCACCCTATTGCTTTGGTAATAGAAAGTGCCACAAAACTGATCCCCAGCCCTTGTCTCACCCATTGCCCCTAACCTTTAGGGGTACCCCTGCCCCCCAAGGAAAGGAGCAATAAACAGGACACCCCCCCCCCCAAAAAAAAAAACGCAGTCTGCACCATTCTGTGCCTCCTAGCACCACTTTAATAATGCACCGACACCCCTTTTAACACTGCTCCCCCAAATTTGACTGCCTCTTCTCCCCAAGAGAGGGGGCAGGGGGACTAACCTTTAGGGGTACCACTGCCCCCCAAGGAAAGGCACAATAAACAAGAGTGTGGGAGGGAACCCCACCCCCCCAAAAAAACGAAGTCTGCACCATTCGGTGCCTCCTAGCACCCCTTTAATAATGCACCGACACCTCTTTTAACACTGCTCCCCCACATTTGTCTGCCCCTTCATCCCAAGAGAGGGGGCAGGGGGACATAAAAATGATGGGGATTGCCACCAAAACCCCCCTCCTTTGTAATTCCCCCATTTGTGTCCAAGGGGTTGGGCTCTGCTTGCCACCTATTGGCTCTGCTCCACTCTCTCTTACTCACACTCCGGCCCTGTGGCCTAGACTCTTCCACCACCTTCTCCTGAATCCCTGGCCCTGTCTTTCCTCTGTGACCACCACCCACTCTTGCTCTCTGCCCTTTCTCCATCTATGTCCCCCTTTCTTCTCTAAGTCCAACCAACCACCCCTGCTAGCCTCCGCCATCTGCACCTCTCTCAGCCTGACCCCTTTCTCTCCTCACTCACCACCTGTGCTCCTTCTATTCCTGCCCTCTGACTCAGCCTGGACCTATCCTTGCTCTCTCTGCGCCTGCGCACACACACACACACACACACACCAACTGCTCTGCAATCCACCATTCACATGTCGACTCATGCTCTATCCACGCACACACAGCCATTGTACTTACCAATTTAGCAGCCATCTCTGACTTACCTCTGCTTTGCCGCCATCAGTCACCTGGTGCCGAGCCCGGGATTCGAACCCTGGTTGTCTGGTTGGAAGGCGGGAACTTACCCACTGGACCACAGTGGATTCCATATCTCTAGCTTGTCAAATCGTCCCTATATCATGGCTGTGAAGTGCCCTGTGTAGTAGAAGCCAGGAGCAGTGACATCAGGACCTTGATGTTGCTAATAGTGTCTCTTGCACGGTAAAAAGCCATGAAGGAGCTGTAGCTCAGTTGGTTGGGTGACTGCCTTTGGTGGAGCAAGCTACCCTTGGACAGGGGTTCGAATCCAGCCAGTGCCCAGAAACCACATTTAGCTAGAAAATACCAAGATATTTTTGTTTATTTAGAAATATTTTTTTTACTTCAAAAAATGCAGCAACAATTGGAGTAACTATGTTTTTTTGTATTAGAGCCCCAAATTTACAAATTTTGTCCCTCCTGACCCACCCCCTCCCTCCTTTTGCTCAAGTAGGTAAAATAGGAGCAGCGCCTTATTTTCAATGATCAATGTGTTGATGTTTTCTTCAATTTGGTGTTTTGGAGAAGAGTAATATGGGCGATGGGGGAGCATAACTAAGATCTATTATCTGAGGGGGATGCCATCCAGGTAATAAAATAGGTTGAATGGTGTTGATTTTTCATTTTGGTGTGAGCCAAGCTCTGCCATTGGGTGGATGATGCTTGCCAAGTTGCCTAGGCATAAAGGCAGAGTATGAGAGCTTGCTACTGAAATGCTGGGTAAAGCTGTGTGCAGGTGAAAGAGCCTTTATTAGCTGCATTGAGAAGGTAGCATGTTGTATTTTTGAAGTGCTAAAAAAGGATAAAGTCAGGCCTTTGGCTGACTATTTCTTGAAGATGCATGATGCAAGAAGTGTGAGTATGGAGCAGCTGGCCTGTCGTGACCTAGCCCACTCTGGCATGCTGTACTAGGCCATGCCGTAGGACTGGGACCACCGGGATTGGGATTTTAAACACCCCAGTCTGGGACTGGGACTGGGACTGCGACTGGGATTTTAAACAACCCAGTCTTAGTCTGCAGCCTTTACAGTCAGCCCACGAACGCCCATGTTCTGTATAGTGGATTACTGCAGGTAATTCGGGACCCTGCTAAATGAGGGTGGGGCACTTATCTGAAGGCTATTCGAGCGGAAGAATCCTTAGCCTAGGACAGTTTGGCAATTTAAGAAGTCTGCTGAATACCATATGTTGAAGGACGTATCACGCGGAAGCCAGCTAATGGCTCAGACCGAAGTAAACATGGGAGGACTTTATTTGCATAGGACAGCCCCTTTCTCATTCCTAATATTATGCTGCAGTTGCTATGTAGCAGTACTAGGGGGCAGCTGTATGAACATAAAGCCACAGCGAGGCTTTAAAACTGTATTTGTGGTGGGGGGTGGATTTGGAAGGAAAACAGCAAGATAAAAGTGTGAAAACATAGAGCAAGTGAGTGTGTCATCTGTCTCTTTGAAGAGACATGTGAAAGAAGAACAGCAGATCCACAGACCTCAGGTGGGAGAAGCATGGAAGAATATTCACCCCAAAATGAATACACTTACGCCATCTCAAAGCTTCCATGTGTGATCTGATGCTTTGCAGGTTGAAGGATTTGCCATTTCTGGTTTATAAATGTGCACAGTTGGAAAGAGCCTATTCCTAGAATGTTAGTAGCACACTCTTTAGAAGTGTCCTTACAGCCAAAATGTCAGGTACTCCTTTGGGGTTATGAGGCCTAGAAAAACATCCCAGGGGATCTTATAACATGTCCAGCAACAGGGCAACGAAATCATGGGGAGACCATCCCCCCAAGAATACTACTGCATGTTCTTTGTTTCCCCTCTCTATACCATAGCCACAGTAGGCCTCTTTCAAGCACCCTATTGCTTTGGTAATAGAAAGTGCCACAAAACTGATCCCCAGCCCTTGTCTCACCCATTGCCCCTAACCTTTAGGGGTACCCCTGCCCCCCAAGGAAAGGAGCAATAAACAGGACACCCCCCCCCAAAAAAAAAAAACGCAGTCTGCACCATTCTGTGCCTCCTAGCACCACTTTAATAATGCACCGACACCCCTTTTAACACTGCTCCCCCAAATTTGACTGCCTCTTCTCCCCAAGAGAGGGGGCAGGGGGACTAACCTTTAGGGGTACCACTGCCCCCCAAGGAAAGGCACAATAAACAAGAGTGTGGGAGGGAACCCCACCCCCCCAAAAAAACGAAGTCTGCACCATTCGGTGCCTCCTAGCACCCCTTTAATAATGCACCGACACCTCTTTTAACACTGCTCCCCCACATTTGTCTGCCCCTTCATCCCAAGAGAGGGGGCAGGGGGACATAAAAATGATGGGGATTGCCACCAAAACCCCCCTCCTTTGTAATTCCCCCATTTGTGTCCAAGGGGTTGGGCTCTGCTTGCCACCTATTGGCTCTGCTCCACTCTCTCTTACTCACACTCCGGCCCTGTGGCCTAGACTCTTCCACCACCTTCTCCTGAATCCCTGGCCCTGTCTTTCCTCTGTGACCACCACCCACTCTTGCTCTCTGCCCTTTCTCCATCTATGTCCCCCTTTCTTCTCTAAGTCCAACCAACCACCCCTGCTAGCCTCCGCCATCTGCACCTCTCTCAGCCTGCCCCCTATCTCTCCTCACTCACCACCTGTGCTCCTTCTATTCCTGCCCTCTGACTCAGCCTGGACCTATCCTTGCTCTCTCTGCGCCTGCGCACACACACACACACACACACACACACACACACACCAACTGCTCTGCAATCCACCATTCACATGTCGACTCATGCTCTATCCACGCACACACAGCCATTGTACTTACCAATTTAGCAGCCATCTCTGACTTACCTCTGCTTTGCCGCCATCAGTCACCTGGTGCCGAGCCCGGGATTCGAACCCTGGTTGTCTGGTTGGAAGGCGGGAACTTACCCACTGGACCACAGTGGATTCCATATCTCTAGCTTGTCAAATCGTCCCTATATCATGGCTGTGAAGTGCCCTGTGTAGTAGAAGCCAGGAGCAGTGACATCAGGACCTTGATGTTGCTAATAGTGTCTCTTGCACAGTAAAAAGCCATGAAGGAGCTGTAGCTCAGTTGGTTGGGTGACTGCCTTTGGTGGAGCAAGCTACCCTTGGACAGGGGTTCGAATCCAGCCAGTGCCCAGAAACCACATTTAGCTAGAAAATACCAAGATATTTTTGTTTATTTAGAAATATTTTTTTTACTTCAAAAAATGCAGCAACAATTGGAGTAACTATGTTTTTTTGTATTAGAGCCCCAAATTTACAAATTTTGTCCCTCCTGACCCACCCCCTCCCTCCTTTTGCTCAAGTAGGTAAAATAGGAGCAGCGCCTTATTTTCAATGATCAATGTGTTGATGTTTTCTTCAATTTGGTGTTTTGGAGAAGAGTAATATGGGCGATGGGGGAGCATAACTAAGATCTATTATCTGAGGGGGATGCCATCCAGGTAATAAAATAGGTTGAATGGTGTTGATTTTTCATTTTGGTGTGAGCCAAGCTCTGCCATTGGGTGGATGATGCTTGCCAAGTTGCCTAGGCATAAAGGCAGAGTATGAGAGCTTGCTACTGAAATGCTGGGTAAAGCTGTGTGCAGGTGAAAGAGCCTTTATTAGCTGCATTGAGAAGGTAGCATGTTGTATTTTTGAAGTGCTAAAAAAGGATAAAGTCAGGCCTTTGTCTGACTATTTCTTGAAGATGCATGATGCAAGAAGTGTGAGTATGGAGCAGCTGGCCTGTCGTGACCTAGCCCACTCTGGCATGCTGTACTAGGCCATGCCGTAGGACTGGGACCACCGGGATTGGGATTTTAAACACCCCAGTCTGGGACTGGGACTGGGACTGGGACTGCGACTGGGATTTTAAACAACCCAGTCTTAGTCTGCAGCCTTTACAGTCAGCCCACGAACGCCCATGTTCTGTATAGTGGATTACTGCAGGTAATTCGGGACCCTGCTAAATGAGGGTGGGGCACTTATCTGAAGGCTATTCGAGCGGAAGAATCCTTAGCCTAGGACAGTTTGGCAATTTAAGAAGTCTGCTGAATACCATATGTTGAAGGACGTATCACGCGGAAGCCAGCTAATGGCTCAGACCGAAGTAAGCATGGGAGGACTTTATTTGCATAGGACAGCCCCTTTCTCATTCCTAATATTATGCTGCAGTTGCTATGTAGCAGTACTAGGGGGCAGCTGTATGAACATAAAGCCACAGCGAGGCTTTAAAACTGTTTTTGTGGTGGGGGGTGGATTTGGAAGGAAAACAGCAAGATAAAAGTGTGAAAACATAGAGCAAGTGAGTGTGTCATCTGTCTCTTTGAAGAGACATGTGAAAGAAGAACAGCAGATCCACAGACCTCAGGTGGGAGAAGCATGGAAGAATATTCACCCCAAAATGAATACACTTACGCCATCTCAAAGCTTCCATGTGTGATCTGATGCTTTGCAGGTTGAAGGATTTGCCATTTCTGGTTTATAAATGTGCACAGTTGGAAAGAGCCTATTCCTAGAATGTTAGTAGCACACTCTTTAGAAGTGTCCTTACAGCCAAAATGTCAGGTACTCCTTTGGGGTTATGAGGCCTAGAAAAACATCCCAGGGGATCTTATAACATGTCCAGCAACAGGGCAACGAAATCATGGGGAGACCATCCCCCCAAGAATACTACTGCATGTTCTTTGTTTCCCCTCTCTATACCATAGCCACAGTAGGCCTCTTTCAAGCACCCTATTGCTTTGGTAATAGAAAGTGCCACAAAACTGATCCCCAGCCCTTGTCTCACCCATTGCCCCTAACCTTTAGGGGTACCCCTGCCCCCCAAGGAAAGGAGCAATAAACAGGACACCCCCCCCCCAAAAAAAAAAACGCAGTCTGCACCATTCTGTGCCTCCTAGCACCACTTTAATAATGCACCGACACCCCTTTTAACACTGCTCCCCCAAATTTGACTGCCTCTTCTCCCCAAGAGAGGGGGCAGGGGGACTAACCTTTAGGGGTACCACTGCCCCCCAAGGAAAGGCACAATAAACAAGAGTGTGGGAGGGAACCCCACCCCCCCAAAAAAACGAAGTCTGCACCATTCGGTGCCTCCTAGCACCCCTTTAATAATGCACCGACACCTCTTTTAACACTGCTCCCCCACATTTGTCTGCCCCTTCATCCCAAGAGAGGGGGCAGGGGGACATAAAAATGATGGGGATTGCCACCAAAACCCCCCTCCTTTGTAATTCCCCCATTTGTGTCCAAGGGGTTGGGCTCTGCTTGCCACCTATTGGCTCTGCTCCACTCTCTCTTACTCACACTCCGGCCCTGTGGCCTAGACTCTTCCACCACCTTCTCCTGAATCCCTGGCCCTGTCTTTCCTCTGTGACCACCACCCACTCTTGCTCTCTGCCCTTTCTCCATCTATGTCCCCCTTTCTTCTCTAAGTCCAACCAACCACCCCTGCTAGCCTCCGCCATCTGCACCTCTCTCAGCCTGACCCCTTTCTCTCCTCACTCACCACCTGTGCTCCTTCTATTCCTGCCCTCTGACTCAGCCTGGACCTATCCTTGCTCTCTCTGCGCCTGCGCACACACACACACACACACACACCAACTGCTCTGCAATCCACCATTCACATGTCGACTCATGCTCTATCCACGCACACACAGCCATTGTACTTACCAATTTAGCAGCCATCTCTGACTTACCTCTGCTTTGCCGCCATCAGTCACCTGGTGCCGAGCCCGGGATTCGAACCCTGGTTGTCTGGTTGGAAGGCGGGAACTTACCCACTGGACCACAGTGGATTCCATATCTCTAGCTTGTCAAATCGTCCCTATATCATGGCTGTGAAGTGCCCTGTGTAGTAGAAGCCAGGAGCAGTGACATCAGGACCTTGATGTTGCTAATAGTGTCTCTTGCACGGTAAAAAGCCATGAAGGAGCTGTAGCTCAGTTGGTTGGGTGACTGCCTTTGGTGGAGCAAGCTACCCTTGGACAGGGGTTCGAATCCAGCCAGTGCCCAGAAACCACATTTAGCTAGAAAATACCAAGATATTTTTGTTTATTTAGAAATATTTTTTTTACTTCAAAAAATGCAGCAACAATTGGAGTAACTATGTTTTTTTGTATTAGAGCCCCAAATTTACAAATTTTGTCCCTCCTGACCCACCCCCTCCCTCCTTTTGCTCAAGTAGGTAAAATAGGAGCAGCGCCTTATTTTCAATGATCAATGTGTTGATGTTTTCTTCAATTTGGTGTTTTGGAGAAGAGTAATATGGGCGATGGGGGAGCATAACTAAGATCTATTATCTGAGGGGGATGCCATCCAGGTAATAAAATAGGTTGAATGGTGTTGATTTTTCATTTTGGTGTGAGCCAAGCTCTGCCATTGGGTGGATGATGCTTGCCAAGTTGCCTAGGCATAAAGGCAGAGTATGAGAGCTTGCTACTGAAATGCTGGGTAAAGCTGTGTGCAGGTGAAAGAGCCTTTATTAGCTGCATTGAGAAGGTAGCATGTTGTATTTTTGAAGTGCTAAAAAAGGATAAAGTCAGGCCTTTGGCTGACTATTTCTTGAAGATGCATGATGCAAGAAGTGTGAGTATGGAGCAGCTGGCCTGTCGTGACCTAGCCCACTCTGGCATGCTGTACTAGGCCATGCCGTAGGACTGGGACCACCGGGATTGGGATTTTAAACACCCCAGTCTGGGACTGGGACTGGGACTGGGACTGCGACTGCGACTGCGACTGGGATTTTAAACAACCCAGTCTTAGTCTGCAGCCTTTACAGTCAGCCCACGAACGCCCATGTTCTGTATAGTGGATTACTGCAGGTAATTCGGGACCCTGCTAAATGAGGGTGGGGCACTTATCTGAAGGCTATTCGAGCGGAAGAATCCTTAGCCTAGGACAGTTTGGCAATTTAAGAAGTCTGCTGAATACCATATGTTGAAGGACGTATCACGCGGAAGCCAGCTAATGGCTCAGACCGAAGTAAGCATGGGAGGACTTTATTTGCATAGGACAGCCCCTTTCTCATTCCTAATATTATGCTGCAGTTGCTATGTAGCAGTACTAGGCGGCAGCTGTATGAACATAAAGCCACAGCGAGGCTTTAAAACTGTTTTTGTGGTGGGGGGTGGATTTGGAAGGAAAACAGCAAGATAAAAGTGTGAAAACATAGAGCAAGTGAGTGTGTCATCTGTCTCTTTGAAGAGACATGTGAAAGAAGAACAGCAGATCCACAGACCTCAGGTGGGAGAAGCATGGAAGAATATTCACCCCAAAATGAATACACTTACGCCATCTCAAAGCTTCCATGTGTGATCTGATGCTTTGCAGGTTGAAGGATTTGCCATTTCTGGTTTATAAATGTGCACAGTTGGAAAGAGCCTATTCCTAGAATGTTAGTAGCACACTCTTTAGAAGTGTCCTTACAGCCAAAATGTCAGGTACTCCTTTGGGGTTATGAGGCCTAGAAAAACATCCCAGGGGATCTTATAACATGTCCAGCAACAGGGCAACGAAATCATGGGGAGACCATCCCCCCAAGAATACTACTGCATGTTCTTTGTTTCCCCTCTCTATACCATAGCCACAGTAGGCCTCTTTCAAGCACCCTATTGCTTTGGTAATAGAAAGTGCCACAAAACTGATCCCCAGCCCTTGTCTCACCCATTGCCCCTAACCTTTAGGGGTACCCCTGCCCCCCAAGGAAAGGAGCAATAAACAGGACACCCCCCCCCAAAAAAAAAAAACGCAGTCTGCACCATTCTGTGCCTCCTAGCACCACTTTAATAATGCACCGACACCCCTTTTAACACTGCTCCCCCAAATTTGACTGCCTCTTCTCCCCAAGAGAGGGGGCAGGGGGACTAACCTTTAGGGGTACCACTGCCCCCCAAGGAAAGGCACAATAAACAAGAGTGTGGGAGGGAACCCCACCCCCCCAAAAAAACGAAGTCTGCACCATTCGGTGCCTCCTAGCACCCCTTTAATAATGCACCGACACCTCTTTTAACACTGCTCCCCCACATTTGTCTGCCCCTTCACCCCAAGAGAGGGGGCAGGGGGACATAAAAATGATGGGGATTGCCACCAAAACCCCCCTCCTTTGTAATTCCCCCATTTGTGTCCAAGGGGTTGGGCTCTGCTTGCCACCTATTGGCTCTGCTCCACTCTCTCTTACTCACACTCCGGCCCTGTGGCCTAGACTCTTCCACCACCTTCTCCTGAATCCCTGGCCCTGTCTTTCCTCTGTGACCACCACCCACTCTTGCTCTCTGCCCTTTCTCCATCTATGTCCCCCTTTCTTCTCTAAGTCCAACCAACCACCCCTGCTAGCCTCCGCCATCTGCACCTCTCTCAGCCTGCCCCCTATCTCTCCTCACTCACCACCTGTGCTCCTTCTATTCCTGCCCTCTGACTCAGCCTGGACCTATCCTTGCTCTCTCTGCGCCTGCGCACACACACACACACACACACACCAACTGCTCTGCAATCCACCATTCACATGTCGACTCATGCTCTATCCACGCACACACAGCCATTGTACTTACCAATTTAGCAGCCATCTCTGACTTACCTCTGCTTTGCCGCCATCAGTCACCTGGTGCCGAGCCCGGGATTCGAACCCTGGTTGTCTGGTTGGAAGGCGGGAACTTACCCACTGGACCACAGTGGATTCCATATCTCTAGCTTGTCAAATCGTCCCTATATCATGGCTGTGAAGTGCCCTGTGTAGTAGAAGCCAGGAGCAGTGACATCAGGACCTTGATGTTGCTAATAGTGTCTCTTGCACAGTAAAAAGCCATGAAGGAGCTGTAGCTCAGTTGGTTGGGTGACTGCCTTTGGTGGAGCAAGCTACCCTTGGACAGGGGTTCGAATCCAGCCAGTGCCCAGAAACCACATTTAGCTAGAAAATACCAAGATATTTTTGTTTATTTAGAAATATTTTTTTTACTTCAAAAAATGCAGCAACAATTAGAGTAACTATGTTTTTTTGTATTAGAGCCCCAAATTTACAAATTTTGTCCCTCCTGACCCACCCCCTCCCTCCTTTTGCTCAAGTAGGTAAAATAGGAGCAGCGCCTTATTTTCAATGATCAATGTGTTGATGTTTTCTTCAATTTGGTGTTTTGGAGAAGAGTAATATGGGCGATGGGGGAGCATAACTAAGATCTATTATCTGAGGGGGATGCCATCCAGGTAATAAAATAGGTTGAATGGTGTTGATTTTTCATTTTGGTGTGAGCCAAGCTCTGCCATTGGGTGGATGATGCTTGCCAAGTTGCCTAGGCATAAAGGCAGAGTATGAGAGCTTGCTACTGAAATGCTGGGTAAAGCTGTGTGCAGGTGAAAGAGCCTTTATTAGCTGCATTGAGAAGGTAGCATGTTGTATTTTTGAAGTGCTAAAAAAGGATAAAGTCAGGCCTTTGGCTGACTATTTCTTGAAGATGCATGATGCAAGAAGTGTGAGTATGGAGCAGCTGGCCTGTCGTGACCTAGCCCACTCTGGCATGCTGTACTAGGCCATGCCGTAGGACTGGGACCACCGGGATTGGGATTTTAAACACCCCAGTCTGGGACTGGGACTGGGACTGGGACTGCGACTGCGACTGGGATTTTAAACAACCCAGTCTTAGTCTGCAGCCTTTACAGTCAGCCCACGAACGCCCATGTTCTGTATAGTGGATTACTGCAGGTAATTCGGGACCCTGCTAAATGAGGGTGGGGCACTTATCTGAAGGCTATTCGAGCGGAAGAATCCTTAGCCTAGGACAGTTTGGCAATTTAAGAAGTCTGCTGAATACCATATGTTGAAGGACGTATCACGCGGAAGCCAGCTAATGGCTCAGACCGAAGTAAGCATGGGAGGACTTTATTTGCATAGGACAGCCCCTTTCTCATTCCTAATATTATGCTGCAGTTGCTATGTAGCAGTACTAGGGGGCAGCTGTATGAACATAAAGCCACAGCGAGGCTTTAAAACTGTATTTGTGGTGGGGGGTGGATTTGGAAGGAAAACAGCAAGATAAAAGTGTGAAAACATAGAGCAAGTGAGTGTGTCATCTGTCTCTTTGAAGAGACATGTGAAAGAAGAACAGCAGATCCACAGACCTCAGGTGGGAGAAGCATGGAAGAATATTCACCCCAAAATGAATACACTTACGCCATCTCAAAGCTTCCATGTGTGATCTGATGCTTTGCAGGTTGAAGGATTTGCCATTTCTGGTTTATAAATGTGCACAGTTGGAAAGAGCCTATTCCTAGAATGTTAGTAGCACACTCTTTAGAAGTGTCCTTACAGCCAAAATGTCAGGTACTCCTTTGGGGTTATGAGGCCTAGAAAAACATCCCAGGGGATCTTATAACATGTCCAGCAACAGGGCAACGAAATCATGGGGAGACCATCCCCCCAAGAATACTACTGCATGTTCTTTGTTTCCCCTCTCTATACCATAGCCACAGTAGGCCTCTTTCAAGCACCCTATTGCTTTGGTAATAGAAAGTGCCACAAAACTGATCCCCAGCCCTTGTCTCACCCATTGCCCCTAACCTTTAGGGGTACCCCTGCCCCCCAAGGAAAGGAGCAATAAACAGGACACCCCCCCCCCCAAAAAAAAAAACGCAGTCTGCACCATTCTGTGCCTCCTAGCACCACTTTAATAATGCACCGACACCCCTTTTAACACTGCTCCCCCAAATTTGACTGCCTCTTCTCCCCAAGAGAGGGGGCAGGGGGACTAACCTTTAGGGGTACCACTGCCCCCCAAGGAAAGGCACAATAAACAAGAGTGTGGGAGGGAACCCCACCCCCCCAAAAAAACGAAGTCTGCACCATTCGGTGCCTCCTAGCACCCCTTTAATAATGCACCGACACCTCTTTTAACACTGCTCCCCCACATTTGTCTGCCCCTTCATCCCAAGAGAGGGGGCAGGGGGACATAAAAATGATGGGGATTGCCACCAAAACCCCCCTCCTTTGTAATTCCCCCATTTGTGTCCAAGGGGTTGGGCTCTGCTTGCCACCTATTGGCTCTGCTCCACTCTCTCTTACTCACACTCCGGCCCTGTGGCCTAGACTCTTCCACCACCTTCTCCTGAATCCCTGGCCCTGTCTTTCCTCTGTGACCACCACCCACTCTTGCTCTCTGCCCTTTCTCCATCTATGTCCCCCTTTCTTCTCTAAGTCCAACCAACCACCCCTGCTAGCCTCCGCCATCTGCACCTCTCTCAGCCTGACCCCTTTCTCTCCTCACTCACCACCTGTGCTCCTTCTATTCCTGCCCTCTGACTCAGCCTGGACCTATCCTTGCTCTCTCTGCGCCTGCGCACACACACACACACACACACACCAACTGCTCTGCAATCCACCATTCACATGTCGACTCATGCTCTATCCACGCACACACAGCCATTGTACTTACCAATTTAGCAGCCATCTCTGACTTACCTCTGCTTTGCCGCCATCAGTCACCTGGTGCCGAGCCCGGGATTCGAACCCTGGTTGTCTGGTTGGAAGGCGGGAACTTACCCACTGGACCACAGTGGATTCCATATCTCTAGCTTGTCAAATCGTCCCTATATCATGGCTGTGAAGTGCCCTGTGTAGTAGAAGCCAGGAGCAGTGACATCAGGACCTTGATGTTGCTAATAGTGTCTCTTGCACGGTAAAAAGCCATGAAGGAGCTGTAGCTCAGTTGGTTGGGTGACTGCCTTTGGTGGAGCAAGCTACCCTTGGACAGGGGTTCGAATCCAGCCAGTGCCCAGAAACCACATTTAGCTAGAAAATACCAAGATATTTTTGTTTATTTAGAAATATTTTTTTTACTTCAAAAAATGCAGCAACAATTGGAGTAACTATGTTTTTTTGTATTAGAGCCCCAAATTTACAAATTTTGTCCCTCCTGACCCACCCCCTCCCTCCTTTTGCTCAAGTAGGTAAAATAGGAGCAGCGCCTTATTTTCAATGATCAATGTGTTGATGTTTTCTTCAATTTGGTGTTTTGGAGAAGAGTAATATGGGCGATGGGGGAGCATAACTAAGATCTATTATCTGAGGGGGATGCCATCCAGGTAATAAAATAGGTTGAATGGTGTTGATTTTTCATTTTGGTGTGAGCCAAGCTCTGCCATTGGGTGGATGATGCTTGCCAAGTTGCCTAGGCATAAAGGCAGAGTATGAGAGCTTGCTACTGAAATGCTGGGTAAAGCTGTGTGCAGGTGAAAGAGCCTTTATTAGCTGCATTGAGAAGGTAGCATGTTGTATTTTTGAAGTGCTAAAAAAGGATAAAGTCAGGCCTTTGGCTGACTATTTCTTGAAGATGCATGATGCAAGAAGTGTGAGTATGGAGCAGCTGGCCTGTCGTGACCTAGCCCACTCTGGCATGCTGTACTAGGCCATGCCGTAGGACTGGGACCACCGGGATTGGGATTTTAAACACCCCAGTCTGGGACTGGGACTGGGACTGCGACTGGGATTTTAAACAACCCAGTCTTAGTCTGCAGCCTTTACAGTCAGCCCACGAACGCCCATGTTCTGTATAGTGGATTACTGCAGGTAATTCGGGACCCTGCTAAATGAGGGTGGGGCACTTATCTGAAGGCTATTCGAGCGGAAGAATCCTTAGCCTAGGACAGTTTGGCAATTTAAGAAGTCTGCTGAATACCATATGTTGAAGGACGTATCACGCGGAAGCCAGCTAATGGCTCAGACCGAAGTAAGCATGGGAGGACTTTATTTGCATAGGACAGCCCCTTTCTCATTCCTAATATTATGCTGCAGTTGCTATGTAGCAGTACTAGGGGGCAGCTGTATGAACATAAAGCCACAGCGAGGCTTTAAAACTGTATTTGTGGTGGGGGGTGGATTTGGAAGGAAAACAGCAAGATAAAAGTGTGAAAACATAGAGCAAGTGAGTGTGTCATCTGTCTCTTTGAAGAGACATGTGAAAGAAGAACAGCAGATCCACAGACCTCAGGTGGGAGAAGCATGGAAGAATATTCACCCCAAAATGAATACACTTACGCCATCTCAAAGCTTCCATGTGTGATCTGATGCTTTGCAGGTTGAAGGATTTGCCATTTCTGGTTTATAAATGTGCACAGTTGGAAAGAGCCTATTCCTAGAATGTTAGTAGCACACTCTTTAGAAGTGTCCTTACAGCCAAAATGTCAGGTACTCCTTTGGGGTTATGAGGCCTAGAAAAACATCCCAGGGGATCTTATAACATGTCCAGCAACAGGGCAACGAAATCATGGGGAGACCATCCCCCCAAGAATACTACTGCATGTTCTTTGTTTCCCCTCTCTATACCATAGCCACAGTAGGCCTCTTTCAAGCACCCTATTGCTTTGGTAATAGAAAGTGCCACAAAACTGATCCCCAGCCCTTGTCTCACCCATTGCCCCTAACCTTTAGGGGTACCCCTGCCCCCCAAGGAAAGGAGCAATAAACAGGACACCCCCCCCCCAAAAAAAAAAAACGCAGTCTGCACCATTCTGTGCCTCCTAGCACCACTTTAATAATGCACCGACACCCCTTTTAACACTGCTCCCCCAAATTTGACTGCCTCTTCTCCCCAAGAGAGGGGGCAGGGGGACTAACCTTTAGGGGTACCACTGCCCCCCAAGGAAAGGCACAATAAACAAGAGTGTGGGAGGGAACCCCACCCCCCCAAAAAAACGAAGTCTGCACCATTCGGTGCCTCCTAGCACCCCTTTAATAATGCACCGACACCTCTTTTAACACTGCTCCCCCACATTTGTCTGCCCCTTCATCCCAAGAGAGGGGGCAGGGGGACATAAAAATGATGGGGATTGCCACCAAAACCCCCCTCCTTTGTAATTCCCCCATTTGTGTCCAAGGGGTTGGGCTCTGCTTGCCACCTATTGGCTCTGCTCCACTCTCTCTTACTCACACTCCGGCCCTGTGGCCTAGACTCTTCCACCACCTTCTCCTGAATCCCTGGCCCTGTCTTTCCTCTGTGACCACCACCCACTCTTGCTCTCTGCCCTTTCTCCATCTATGTCCCCCTTTCTTCTCTAAGTCCAACCAACCACCCCTGCTAGCCTCCGCCATCTGCACCTCTCTCAGCCTGCCCCCTATCTCTCCTCACTCACCACCTGTGCTCCTTCTATTCCTGCCCTCTGACTCAGCCTGGACCTATCCTTGCTCTCTCTGCGCCTGCGCACACACACACACACACACACACACACACACACACCAACTGCTCTGCAATCCACCATTCACATGTCGACTCATGCTCTATCCACGCACACACAGCCATTGTACTTACCAATTTAGCAGCCATCTCTGACTTACCTCTGCTTTGCCGCCATCAGTCACCTGGTGCCGAGCCCGGGATTCGAACCCTGGTTGTCTGGTTGGAAGGCGGGAACTTACCCACTGGACCACAGTGGATTCCATATCTCTAGCTTGTCAAATCGTCCCTATATCATGGCTGTGAAGTGCCCTGTGTAGTAGAAGCCAGGAGCAGTGACATCAGGACCTTGATGTTGCTAATAGTGTCTCTTGCACAGTAAAAAGCCATGAAGGAGCTGTAGCTCAGTTGGTTGGGTGACTGCCTTTGGTGGAGCAAGCTACCCTTGGACAGGGGTTCGAATCCAGCCAGTGCCCAGAAACCACATTTAGCTAGAAAATACCAAGATATTTTTGTTTATTTAGAAATATTTTTTTTACTTCAAAAAATGCAGCAACAATTGGAGTAACTATGTTTTTTTGTATTAGAGCCCCAAATTTACAAATTTTGTCCCTCCTGACCCACCCCCTCCCTCCTTTTGCTCAAGTAGGTAAAATAGGAGCAGCGCCTTATTTTCAATGATCAATGTGTTGATGTTTTCTTCAATTTGGTGTTTTGGAGAAGAGTAATATGGGCGATGGGGGAGCATAACTAAGATCTATTATCTGAGGGGGATGCCATCCAGGTAATAAAATAGGTTGAATGGTGTTGATTTTTCATTTTGGTGTGAGCCAAGCTCTGCCATTGGGTGGATGATGCTTGCCAAGTTGCCTAGGCATAAAGGCAGAGTATGAGAGCTTGCTACTGAAATGCTGGGTAAAGCTGTGTGCAGGTGAAAGAGCCTTTATTAGCTGCATTGAGAAGGTAGCATGTTGTATTTTTGAAGTGCTAAAAAAGGATAAAGTCAGGCCTTTGGCTGACTATTTCTTGAAGATGCATGATGCAAGAAGTGTGAGTATGGAGCAGCTGGCCTGTCGTGACCTAGCCCACTCTGGCATGCTGTACTAGGCCATGCCGTAGGACTGGGACCACCGGGATTGGGATTTTAAACACCCCAGTCTGGGACTGGGACTGGGACTGGGACTGCGACTGGGATTTTAAACAACCCAGTCTTAGTCTGCAGCCTTTACAGTCAGCCCACGAACGCCCATGTTCTGTATAGTGGATTACTGCAGGTAATTCGGGACCCTGCTAAATGAGGGTGGGGCACTTATCTGAAGGCTATTCGAGCGGAAGAATCCTTAGCCTAGGACAGTTTGGCAATTTAAGAAGTCTGCTGAATACCATATGTTGAAGGACGTATCACGCGGAAGCCAGCTAATGGCTCAGACCGAAGTAAGCATGGGAGGACTTTATTTGCATAGGACAGCCCCTTTCTCATTCCTAATATTATGCTGCAGTTGCTATGTAGCAGTACTAGGGGGCAGCTGTATGAACATAAAGCCACAGCGAGGCTTTAAAACTGTTTTTGTGGTGGGGGGTGGATTTGGAAGGAAAACAGCAAGATAAAAGTGTGAAAACATAGAGCAAGTGAGTGTGTCATCTGTCTCTTTGAAGAGACATGTGAAAGAAGAACAGCAGATCCACAGACCTCAGGTGGGAGAAGCATGGAAGAATATTCACCCCAAAATGAATACACTTACGCCATCTCAAAGCTTCCATGTGTGATCTGATGCTTTGCAGGTTGAAGGATTTGCCATTTCTGGTTTATAAATGTGCACAGTTGGAAAGAGCCTATTCCTAGAATGTTAGTAGCACACTCTTTAGAAGTGTCCTTACAGCCAAAATGTCAGGTACTCCTTTGGGGTTATGAGGCCTAGAAAAACATCCCAGGGGATCTTATAACATGTCCAGCAACAGGGCAACGAAATCATGGGGAGACCATCCCCCCAAGAATACTACTGCATGTTCTTTGTTTCCCCTCTCTATACCATAGCCACAGTAGGCCTCTTTCAAGCACCCTATTGCTTTGGTAATAGAAAGTGCCACAAAACTGATCCCCAGCCCTTGTCTCACCCATTGCCCCTAACCTTTAGGGGTACCCCTGCCCCCCAAGGAAAGGAGCAATAAACAGGACACCCCCCCCCCAAAAAAAAAAACGCAGTCTGCACCATTCTGTGCCTCCTAGCACCACTTTAATAATGCACCGACACCCCTTTTAACACTGCTCCCCCAAATTTGACTGCCTCTTCTCCCCAAGAGAGGGGGCAGGGGGACTAACCTTTAGGGGTACCACTGCCCCCCAAGGAAAGGCACAATAAACAAGAGTGTGGGAGGGAACCCCACCCCCCCAAAAAAACGAAGTCTGCACCATTCGGTGCCTCCTAGCACCCCTTTAATAATGCACCGACACCTCTTTTAACACTGCTCCCCCACATTTGTCTGCCCCTTCATCCCAAGAGAGGGGGCAGGGGGACATAAAAATGATGGGGATTGCCACCAAAACCCCCCTCCTTTGTAATTCCCCCATTTGTGTCCAAGGGGTTGGGCTCTGCTTGCCACCTATTGGCTCTGCTCCACTCTCTCTTACTCACACTCCGGCCCTGTGGCCTAGACTCTTCCACCACCTTCTCCTGAATCCCTGGCCCTGTCTTTCCTCTGTGACCACCACCCACTCTTGCTCTCTGCCCTTTCTCCATCTATGTCCCCCTTTCTTCTCTAAGTCCAACCAACCACCCCTGCTAGCCTCCGCCATCTGCACCTCTCTCAGCCTGACCCCTTTCTCTCCTCACTCACCACCTGTGCTCCTTCTATTCCTGCCCTCTGACTCAGCCTGGACCTATCCTTGCTCTCTCTGCGCCTGCGCACACACACACACACACACACACCAACTGCTCTGCAATCCACCATTCACATGTCGACTCATGCTCTATCCACGCACACACAGCCATTGTACTTACCAATTTAGCAGCCATCTCTGACTTACCTCTGCTTTGCCGCCATCAGTCACCTGGTGCCGAGCCCGGGATTCGAACCCTGGTTGTCTGGTTGGAAGGCGGGAACTTACCCACTGGACCACAGTGGATTCCATATCTCTAGCTTGTCAAATCGTCCCTATATCATGGCTGTGAAGTGCCCTGTGTAGTAGAAGCCAGGAGCAGTGACATCAGGACCTTGATGTTGCTAATAGTGTCTCTTGCACGGTAAAAAGCCATGAAGGAGCTGTAGCTCAGTTGGTTGGGTGACTGCCTTTGGTGGAGCAAGCTACCCTTGGACAGGGGTTCGAATCCAGCCAGTGCCCAGAAACCACATTTAGCTAGAAAATACCAAGATATTTTTGTTTATTTAGAAATATTTTTTTTACTTCAAAAAATGCAGCAACAATTGGAGTAACTATGTTTTTTTGTATTAGAGCCCCAAATTTACAAATTTTGTCCCTCCTGACCCACCCCCTCCCTCCTTTTGCTCAAGTAGGTAAAATAGGAGCAGCGCCTTATTTTCAATGATCAATGTGTTGATGTTTTCTTCAATTTGGTGTTTTGGAGAAGAGTAATATGGGCGATGGGGGAGCATAACTAAGATCTATTATCTGAGGGGGATGCCATCCAGGTAATAAAATAGGTTGAATGGTGTTGATTTTTCATTTTGGTGTGAGCCAAGCTCTGCCATTGGGTGGATGATGCTTGCCAAGTTGCCTAGGCATAAAGGCAGAGTATGAGAGCTTGCTACTGAAATGCTGGGTAAAGCTGTGTGCAGGTGAAAGAGCCTTTATTAGCTGCATTGAGAAGGTAGCATGTTGTATTTTTGAAGTGCTAAAAAAGGATAAAGTCAGGCCTTTGGCTGACTATTTCTTGAAGATGCATGATGCAAGAAGTGTGAGTATGGAGCAGCTGGCCTGTCGTGACCTAGCCCACTCTGGCATGCTGTACTAGGCCATGCCGTAGGACTGGGACCACCGGGATTGGGATTTTAAACACCCCAGTCTGGGACTGGGACTGGGACTGGGACTGCGACTGCGACTGCGACTGGGATTTTAAACAACCCAGTCTTAGTCTGCAGCCTTTACAGTCAGCCCACGAACGCCCATGTTCTGTATAGTGGATTACTGCAGGTAATTCGGGACCCTGCTAAATGAGGGTGGGGCACTTATCTGAAGGCTATTCGAGCGGAAGAATCCTTAGCCTAGGACAGTTTGGCAATTTAAGAAGTCTGCTGAATACCATATGTTGAAGGACGTATCACGCGGAAGCCAGCTAATGGCTCAGACCGAAGTAAGCATGGGAGGACTTTATTTGCATAGGACAGCCCCTTTCTCATTCCTAATATTATGCTGCAGTTGCTATGTAGCAGTACTAGGCGGCAGCTGTATGAACATAAAGCCACAGCGAGGCTTTAAAACTGTTTTTGTGGTGGGGGGTGGATTTGGAAGGAAAACAGCAAGATAAAAGTGTGAAAACATAGAGCAAGTGAGTGTGTCATCTGTCTCTTTGAAGAGACATGTGAAAGAAGAACAGCAGATCCACAGACCTCAGGTGGGAGAAGCATGGAAGAATATTCACCCCAAAATGAATACACTTACGCCATCTCAAAGCTTCCATGTGTGATCTGATGCTTTGCAGGTTGAAGGATTTGCCATTTCTGGTTTATAAATGTGCACAGTTGGAAAGAGCCTATTCCTAGAATGTTAGTAGCACACTCTTTAGAAGTGTCCTTACAGCCAAAATGTCAGGTACTCCTTTGGGGTTATGAGGCCTAGAAAAACATCCCAGGGGATCTTATAACATGTCCAGCAACAGGGCAACGAAATCATGGGGAGACCATCCCCCCAAGAATACTACTGCATGTTCTTTGTTTCCCCTCTCTATACCATAGCCACAGTAGGCCTCTTTCAAGCACCCTATTGCTTTGGTAATAGAAAGTGCCACAAAACTGATCCCCAGCCCTTGTCTCACCCATTGCCCCTAACCTTTAGGGGTACCCCTGCCCCCCAAGGAAAGGAGCAATAAACAGGACACCCCCCCCCAAAAAAAAAAAACGCAGTCTGCACCATTCTGTGCCTCCTAGCACCACTTTAATAATGCACCGACACCCCTTTTAACACTGCTCCCCCAAATTTGACTGCCTCTTCTCCCCAAGAGAGGGGGCAGGGGGACTAACCTTTAGGGGTACCACTGCCCCCCAAGGAAAGGCACAATAAACAAGAGTGTGGGAGGGAACCCCACCCCCCCAAAAAAACGAAGTCTGCACCATTCGGTGCCTCCTAGCACCCCTTTAATAATGCACCGACACCTCTTTTAACACTGCTCCCCCACATTTGTCTGCCCCTTCACCCCAAGAGAGGGGGCAGGGGGACATAAAAATGATGGGGATTGCCACCAAAACCCCCCTCCTTTGTAATTCCCCCATTTGTGTCCAAGGGGTTGGGCTCTGCTTGCCACCTATTGGCTCTGCTCCACTCTCTCTTACTCACACTCCGGCCCTGTGGCCTAGACTCTTCCACCACCTTCTCCTGAATCCCTGGCCCTGTCTTTCCTCTGTGACCACCACCCACTCTTGCTCTCTGCCCTTTCTCCATCTATGTCCCCCTTTCTTCTCTAAGTCCAACCAACCACCCCTGCTAGCCTCCGCCATCTGCACCTCTCTCAGCCTGCCCCCTATCTCTCCTCACTCACCACCTGTGCTCCTTCTATTCCTGCCCTCTGACTCAGCCTGGACCTATCCTTGCTCTCTCTGCGCCTGCGCACACACACACACACACACACACCAACTGCTCTGCAATCCACCATTCACATGTCGACTCATGCTCTATCCACGCACACACAGCCATTGTACTTACCAATTTAGCAGCCATCTCTGACTTACCTCTGCTTTGCCGCCATCAGTCACCTGGTGCCGAGCCCGGGATTCGAACCCTGGTTGTCTGGTTGGAAGGCGGGAACTTACCCACTGGACCACAGTGGATTCCATATCTCTAGCTTGTCAAATCGTCCCTATATCATGGCTGTGAAGTGCCCTGTGTAGTAGAAGCCAGGAGCAGTGACATCAGGACCTTGATGTTGCTAATAGTGTCTCTTGCACAGTAAAAAGCCATGAAGGAGCTGTAGCTCAGTTGGTTGGGTGACTGCCTTTGGTGGAGCAAGCTACCCTTGGACAGGGGTTCGAATCCAGCCAGTGCCCAGAAACCACATTTAGCTAGAAAATACCAAGATATTTTTGTTTATTTAGAAATATTTTTTTTACTTCAAAAAATGCAGCAACAATTAGAGTAACTATGTTTTTTTGTATTAGAGCCCCAAATTTACAAATTTTGTCCCTCCTGACCCACCCCCTCCCTCCTTTTGCTCAAGTAGGTAAAATAGGAGCAGCGCCTTATTTTCAATGATCAATGTGTTGATGTTTTCTTCAATTTGGTGTTTTGGAGAAGAGTAATATGGGCGATGGGGGAGCATAACTAAGATCTATTATCTGAGGGGGATGCCATCCAGGTAATAAAATAGGTTGAATGGTGTTGATTTTTCATTTTGGTGTGAGCCAAGCTCTGCCATTGGGTGGATGATGCTTGCCAAGTTGCCTAGGCATAAAGGCAGAGTATGAGAGCTTGCTACTGAAATGCTGGGTAAAGCTGTGTGCAGGTGAAAGAGCCTTTATTAGCTGCATTGAGAAGGTAGCATGTTGTATTTTTGAAGTGCTAAAAAAGGATAAAGTCAGGCCTTTGGCTGACTATTTCTTGAAGATGCATGATGCAAGAAGTGTGAGTATGGAGCAGCTGGCCTGTCGTGACCTAGCCCACTCTGGCATGCTGTACTAGGCCATGCCGTAGGACTGGGACCACCGGGATTGGGATTTTAAACACCCCAGTCTGGGACTGGGACTGGGACTGGGACTGCGACTGGGATTTTAAACAACCCAGTCTTAGTCTGCAGCCTTTACAGTCAGCCCACGAACGCCCATGTTCTGTATAGTGGATTACTGCAGGTAATTCGGGACCCTGCTAAATGAGGGTGGGGCACTTATCTGAAGGCTATTCGAGCGGAAGAATCCTTAGCCTAGGACAGTTTGGCAATTTAAGAAGTCTGCTGAATACCATATGTTGAAGGACGTATCACGCGGAAGCCAGCTAATGGCTCAGACCGAAGTAAGCATGGGAGGACTTTATTTGCATAGGACAGCCCCTTTCTCATTCCTAATATTATGCTGCAGTTGCTATGTAGCAGTACTAGGGGGCAGCTGTATGAACATAAAGCCACAGCGAGGCTTTAAAACTGTATTTGTGGTGGGGGGTGGATTTGGAAGGAAAACAGCAAGATAAAAGTGTGAAAACATAGAGCAAGTGAGTGTGTCATCTGTCTCTTTGAAGAGACATGTGAAAGAAGAACAGCAGATCCACAGACCTCAGGTGGGAGAAGCATGGAAGAATATTCACCCCAAAATGAATACACTTACGCCATCTCAAAGCTTCCATGTGTGATCTGATGCTTTGCAGGTTGAAGGATTTGCCATTTCTGGTTTATAAATGTGCACAGTTGGAAAGAGCCTATTCCTAGAATGTTAGTAGCACACTCTTTAGAAGTGTCCTTACAGCCAAAATGTCAGGTACTCCTTTGGGGTTATGAGGCCTAGAAAAACATCCCAGGGGATCTTATAACATGTCCAGCAACAGGGCAACGAAATCATGGGGAGACCATCCCCCCAAGAATACTACTGCATGTTCTTTGTTTCCCCTCTCTATACCATAGCCACAGTAGGCCTCTTTCAAGCACCCTATTGCTTTGGTAATAGAAAGTGCCACAAAACTGATCCCCAGCCCTTGTCTCACCCATTGCCCCTAACCTTTAGGGGTACCCCTGCCCCCCAAGGAAAGGAGCAATAAACAGGACACCCCCCCCCCAAAAAAAAAAAACGCAGTCTGCACCATTCTGTGCCTCCTAGCACCACTTTAATAATGCACCGACACCCCTTTTAACACTGCTCCCCCAAATTTGACTGCCTCTTCTCCCCAAGAGAGGGGGCAGGGGGACTAACCTTTAGGGGTACCACTGCCCCCCAAGGAAAGGCACAATAAACAAGAGTGTGGGAGGGAACCCCACCCCCCCAAAAAAACGAAGTCTGCACCATTCGGTGCCTCCTAGCACCCCTTTAATAATGCACCGACACCTCTTTTAACACTGCTCCCCCACATTTGTCTGCCCCTTCATCCCAAGAGAGGGGGCAGGGGGACATAAAAATGATGGGGATTGCCACCAAAACCCCCCTCCTTTGTAATTCCCCCATTTGTGTCCAAGGGGTTGGGCTCTGCTTGCCACCTATTGGCTCTGCTCCACTCTCTCTTACTCACACTCCGGCCCTGTGGCCTAGACTCTTCCACCACCTTCTCCTGAATCCCTGGCCCTGTCTTTCCTCTGTGACCACCACCCACTCTTGCTCTCTGCCCTTTCTCCATCTATGTCCCCCTTTCTTCTCTAAGTCCAACCAACCACCCCTGCTAGCCTCCGCCATCTGCACCTCTCTCAGCCTGCCCCCTATCTCTCCTCACTCACCACCTGTGCTCCTTCTATTCCTGCCCTCTGACTCAGCCTGGACCTATCCTTGCTCTCTCTGCGCCTGCGCACACACACACACACACACACACACACACACACCAACTGCTCTGCAATCCACCATTCACATGTCGACTCATGCTCTATCCACGCACACACAGCCATTGTACTTACCAATTTAGCAGCCATCTCTGACTTACCTCTGCTTTGCCGCCATCAGTCACCTGGTGCCGAGCCCGGGATTCGAACCCTGGTTGTCTGGTTGGAAGGCGGGAACTTACCCACTGGACCACAGTGGATTCCATATCTCTAGCTTGTCAAATCGTCCCTATATCATGGCTGTGAAGTGCCCTGTGTAGTAGAAGCCAGGAGCAGTGACATCAGGACCTTGATGTTGCTAATAGTGTCTCTTGCACAGTAAAAAGCCATGAAGGAGCTGTAGCTCAGTTGGTTGGGTGACTGCCTTTGGTGGAGCAAGCTACCCTTGGACAGGGGTTCGAATCCAGCCAGTGCCCAGAAACCACATTTAGCTAGAAAATACCAAGATATTTTTGTTTATTTAGAAATATTTTTTTTACTTCAAAAAATGCAGCAACAATTGGAGTAACTATGTTTTTTTGTATTAGAGCCCCAAATTTACAAATTTTGTCCCTCCTGACCCACCCCCTCCCTCCTTTTGCTCAAGTAGGTAAAATAGGAGCAGCGCCTTATTTTCAATGATCAATGTGTTGATGTTTTCTTCAATTTGGTGTTTTGGAGAAGAGTAATATGGGCGATGGGGGAGCATAACTAAGATCTATTATCTGAGGGGGATGCCATCCAGGTAATAAAATAGGTTGAATGGTGTTGATTTTTCATTTTGGTGTGAGCCAAGCTCTGCCATTGGGTGGATGATGCTTGCCAAGTTGCCTAGGCATAAAGGCAGAGTATGAGAGCTTGCTACTGAAATGCTGGGTAAAGCTGTGTGCAGGTGAAAGAGCCTTTATTAGCTGCATTGAGAAGGTAGCATGTTGTATTTTTGAAGTGCTAAAAAAGGATAAAGTCAGGCCTTTGGCTGACTATTTCTTGAAGATGCATGATGCAAGAAGTGTGAGTATGGAGCAGCTGGCCTGTCGTGACCTAGCCCACTCTGGCATGCTGTACTAGGCCATGCCGTAGGACTGGGACCACCGGGATTGGGATTTTAAACACCCCAGTCTGGGACTGGGACTGGGACTGGGACTGCGACTGCGACTGGGATTTTAAACAACCCAGTCTTAGTCTGCAGCCTTTACAGTCAGCCCACGAACGCCCATGTTCTGTATAGTGGATTACTGCAGGTAATTCGGGACCCTGCTAAATGAGGGTGGGGCACTTATCTGAAGGCTATTCGAGCGGAAGAATCCTTAGCCTAGGACAGTTTGGCAATTTAAGAAGTCTGCTGAATACCATATGTTGAAGGACGTATCACGCGGAAGCCAGCTAATGGCTCAGACCGAAGTAAGCATGGGAGGACTTTATTTGCATAGGACAGCCCCTTTCTCATTCCTAATATTATGCTGCAGTTGCTATGTAGCAGTACTAGGCGGCAGCTGTATGAACATAAAGCCACAGCGAGGCTTTAAAACTGTTTTTGTGGTGGGGGGTGGATTTGGAAGGAAAACAGCAAGATAAAAGTGTGAAAACATAGAGCAAGTGAGTGTGTCATCTGTCTCTTTGAAGAGACATGTGAAAGAAGAACAGCAGATCCACAGACCTCAGGTGGGAGAAGCATGGAAGAATATTCACCCCAAAATGAATACACTTACGCCATCTCAAAGCTTCCATGTGTGATCTGATGCTTTGCAGGTTGAAGGATTTGCCATTTCTGGTTTATAAATGTGCACAGTTGGAAAGAGCCTATTCCTAGAATGTTAGTAGCACACTCTTTAGAAGTGTCCTTACAGCCAAAATGTCAGGTACTCCTTTGGGGTTATGAGGCCTAGAAAAACATCCCAGGGGATCTTATAACATGTCCAGCAACAGGGCAACGAAATCATGGGGAGACCATCCCCCCAAGAATACTACTGCATGTTCTTTGTTTCCCCTCTCTATACCATAGCCACAGTAGGCCTCTTTCAAGCACCCTATTGCTTTGGTAATAGAAAGTGCCACAAAACTGATCCCCAGCCCTTGTCTCACCCATTGCCCCTAACCTTTAGGGGTACCCCTGCCCCCCAAGGAAAGGAGCAATAAACAGGACACCCCCCCCCAAAAAAAAAAAACGCAGTCTGCACCATTCTGTGCCTCCTAGCACCACTTTAATAATGCACCGACACCCCTTTTAACACTGCTCCCCCAAATTTGACTGCCTCTTCTCCCCAAGAGAGGGGGCAGGGGGACTAACCTTTAGGGGTACCACTGCCCCCCAAGGAAAGGCACAATAAACAAGAGTGTGGGAGGGAACCCCACCCCCCCAAAAAAACGAAGTCTGCACCATTCGGTGCCTCCTAGCACCCCTTTAATAATGCACCGACACCTCTTTTAACACTGCTCCCCCACATTTGTCTGCCCCTTCACCCCAAGAGAGGGGGCAGGGGGACATAAAAATGATGGGGATTGCCACCAAAACCCCCCTCCTTTGTAATTCCCCCATTTGTGTCCAAGGGGTTGGGCTCTGCTTGCCACCTATTGGCTCTGCTCCACTCTCTCTTACTCACACTCCGGCCCTGTGGCCTAGACTCTTCCACCACCTTCTCCTGAATCCCTGGCCCTGTCTTTCCTCTGTGACCACCACCCACTCTTGCTCTCTGCCCTTTCTCCATCTATGTCCCCCTTTCTTCTCTAAGTCCAACCAACCACCCCTGCTAGCCTCCGCCATCTGCACCTCTCTCAGCCTGCCCCCTATCTCTCCTCACTCACCACCTGTGCTCCTTCTATTCCTGCCCTCTGACTCAGCCTGGACCTATCCTTGCTCTCTCTGCGCCTGCGCACACACACACACACACACACACCAACTGCTCTGCAATCCACCATTCACATGTCGACTCATGCTCTATCCACGCACACACAGCCATTGTACTTACCAATTTAGCAGCCATCTCTGACTTACCTCTGCTTTGCCGCCATCAGTCACCTGGTGCCGAGCCCGGGATTCGAACCCTGGTTGTCTGGTTGGAAGGCGGGAACTTACCCACTGGACCACAGTGGATTCCATATCTCTAGCTTGTCAAATCGTCCCTATATCATGGCTGTGAAGTGCCCTGTGTAGTAGAAGCCAGGAGCAGTGACATCAGGACCTTGATGTTGCTAATAGTGTCTCTTGCACAGTAAAAAGCCATGAAGGAGCTGTAGCTCAGTTGGTTGGGTGACTGCCTTTGGTGGAGCAAGCTACCCTTGGACAGGGGTTCGAATCCAGCCAGTGCCCAGAAACCACATTTAGCTAGAAAATACCAAGATATTTTTGTTTATTTAGAAATATTTTTTTTACTTCAAAAAATGCAGCAACAATTAGAGTAACTATGTTTTTTTGTATTAGAGCCCCAAATTTACAAATTTTGTCCCTCCTGACCCACCCCCTCCCTCCTTTTGCTCAAGTAGGTAAAATAGGAGCAGCGCCTTATTTTCAATGATCAATGTGTTGATGTTTTCTTCAATTTGGTGTTTTGGAGAAGAGTAATATGGGCGATGGGGGAGCATAACTAAGATCTATTATCTGAGGGGGATGCCATCCAGGTAATAAAATAGGTTGAATGGTGTTGATTTTTCATTTTGGTGTGAGCCAAGCTCTGCCATTGGGTGGATGATGCTTGCCAAGTTGCCTAGGCATAAAGGCAGAGTATGAGAGCTTGCTACTGAAATGCTGGGTAAAGCTGTGTGCAGGTGAAAGAGCCTTTATTAGCTGCATTGAGAAGGTAGCATGTTGTATTTTTGAAGTGCTAAAAAAGGATAAAGTCAGGCCTTTGGCTGACTATTTCTTGAAGATGCATGATGCAAGAAGTGTGAGTATGGAGCAGCTGGCCTGTCGTGACCTAGCCCACTCTGGCATGCTGTACTAGGCCATGCCGTAGGACTGGGACCACCGGGATTGGGATTTTAAACACCCCAGTCTGGGACTGGGACTGGGACTGGGACTGCGACTGGGATTTTAAACAACCCAGTCTTAGTCTGCAGCCTTTACAGTCAGCCCACGAACGCCCATGTTCTGTATAGTGGATTACTGCAGGTAATTCGGGACCCTGCTAAATGAGGGTGGGGCACTTATCTGAAGGCTATTCGAGCGGAAGAATCCTTAGCCTAGGACAGTTTGGCAATTTAAGAAGTCTGCTGAATACCATATGTTGAAGGACGTATCACGCGGAAGCCAGCTAATGGCTCAGACCGAAGTAAGCATGGGAGGACTTTATTTGCATAGGACAGCCCCTTTCTCATTCCTAATATTATGCTGCAGTTGCTATGTAGCAGTACTAGGGGGCAGCTGTATGAACATAAAGCCACAGCGAGGCTTTAAAACTGTATTTGTGGTGGGGGGTGGATTTGGAAGGAAAACAGCAAGATAAAAGTGTGAAAACATAGAGCAAGTGAGTGTGTCATCTGTCTCTTTGAAGAGACATGTGAAAGAAGAACAGCAGATCCACAGACCTCAGGTGGGAGAAGCATGGAAGAATATTCACCCCAAAATGAATACACTTACGCCATCTCAAAGCTTCCATGTGTGATCTGATGCTTTGCAGGTTGAAGGATTTGCCATTTCTGGTTTATAAATGTGCACAGTTGGAAAGAGCCTATTCCTAGAATGTTAGTAGCACACTCTTTAGAAGTGTCCTTACAGCCAAAATGTCAGGTACTCCTTTGGGGTTATGAGGCCTAGAAAAACATCCCAGGGGATCTTATAACATGTCCAGCAACAGGGCAACGAAATCATGGGGAGACCATCCCCCCAAGAATACTACTGCATGTTCTTTGTTTCCCCTCTCTATACCATAGCCACAGTAGGCCTCTTTCAAGCACCCTATTGCTTTGGTAATAGAAAGTGCCACAAAACTGATCCCCAGCCCTTGTCTCACCCATTGCCCCTAACCTTTAGGGGTACCCCTGCCCCCCAAGGAAAGGAGCAATAAACAGGACACCCCCCCCCCCCAAAAAAAAAAAACGCAGTCTGCACCATTCTGTGCCTCCTAGCACCACTTTAATAATGCACCGACACCCCTTTTAACACTGCTCCCCCAAATTTGACTGCCTCTTCTCCCCAAGAGAGGGGGCAGGGGGACTAACCTTTAGGGGTACCACTGCCCCCCAAGGAAAGGCACAATAAACAAGAGTGTGGGAGGGAACCCCACCCCCCCAAAAAAACGAAGTCTGCACCATTCGGTGCCTCCTAGCACCCCTTTAATAATGCACCGACACCTCTTTTAACACTGCTCCCCCACATTTGTCTGCCCCTTCATCCCAAGAGAGGGGGCAGGGGGACATAAAAATGATGGGGATTGCCACCAAAACCCCCCTCCTTTGTAATTCCCCCATTTGTGTCCAAGGGGTTGGGCTCTGCTTGCCACCTATTGGCTCTGCTCCACTCTCTCTTACTCACACTCCGGCCCTGTGGCCTAGACTCTTCCACCACCTTCTCCTGAATCCCTGGCCCTGTCTTTCCTCTGTGACCACCACCCACTCTTGCTCTCTGCCCTTTCTCCATCTATGTCCCCCTTTCTTCTCTAAGTCCAACCAACCACCCCTGCTAGCCTCCGCCATCTGCACCTCTCTCAGCCTGACCCCTTTCTCTCCTCACTCACCACCTGTGCTCCTTCTATTCCTGCCCTCTGACTCAGCCTGGACCTATCCTTGCTCTCTCTGCGCCTGCGCACACACACACACACACACACACCAACTGCTCTGCAATCCACCATTCACATGTCGACTCATGCTCTATCCACGCACACACAGCCATTGTACTTACCAATTTAGCAGCCATCTCTGACTTACCTCTGCTTTGCCGCCATCAGTCACCTGGTGCCGAGCCCGGGATTCGAACCCTGGTTGTCTGGTTGGAAGGCGGGAACTTACCCACTGGACCACAGTGGATTCCATATCTCTAGCTTGTCAAATCGTCCCTATATCATGGCTGTGAAGTGCCCTGTGTAGTAGAAGCCAGGAGCAGTGACATCAGGACCTTGATGTTGCTAATAGTGTCTCTTGCACGGTAAAAAGCCATGAAGGAGCTGTAGCTCAGTTGGTTGGGTGACTGCCTTTGGTGGAGCAAGCTACCCTTGGACAGGGGTTCGAATCCAGCCAGTGCCCAGAAACCACATTTAGCTAGAAAATACCAAGATATTTTTGTTTATTTAGAAATATTTTTTTTACTTCAAAAAATGCAGCAACAATTGGAGTAACTATGTTTTTTTGTATTAGAGCCCCAAATTTACAAATTTTGTCCCTCCTGACCCACCCCCTCCCTCCTTTTGCTCAAGTAGGTAAAATAGGAGCAGCGCCTTATTTTCAATGATCAATGTGTTGATGTTTTCTTCAATTTGGTGTTTTGGAGAAGAGTAATATGGGCGATGGGGGAGCATAACTAAGATCTATTATCTGAGGGGGATGCCATCCAGGTAATAAAATAGGTTGAATGGTGTTGATTTTTCATTTTGGTGTGAGCCAAGCTCTGCCATTGGGTGGATGATGCTTGCCAAGTTGCCTAGGCATAAAGGCAGAGTATGAGAGCTTGCTACTGAAATGCTGGGTAAAGCTGTGTGCAGGTGAAAGAGCCTTTATTAGCTGCATTGAGAAGGTAGCATGTTGTATTTTTGAAGTGCTAAAAAAGGATAAAGTCAGGCCTTTGGCTGACTATTTCTTGAAGATGCATGATGCAAGAAGTGTGAGTATGGAGCAGCTGGCCTGTCGTGACCTAGCCCACTCTGGCATGCTGTACTAGGCCATGCCGTAGGACTGGGACCACCGGGATTGGGATTTTAAACACCCCAGTCTGGGACTGGGACTGGGACTGCGACTGGGATTTTAAACAACCCAGTCTTAGTCTGCAGCCTTTACAGTCAGCCCACGAACGCCCATGTTCTGTATAGTGGATTACTGCAGGTAATTCGGGACCCTGCTAAATGAGGGTGGGGCACTTATCTGAAGGCTATTCGAGCGGAAGAATCCTTAGCCTAGGACAGTTTGGCAATTTAAGAAGTCTGCTGAATACCATATGTTGAAGGACGTATCACGCGGAAGCCAGCTAATGGCTCAGACCGAAGTAAGCATGGGAGGACTTTATTTGCATAGGACAGCCCCTTTCTCATTCCTAATATTATGCTGCAGTTGCTATGTAGCAGTACTAGGGGGCAGCTGTATGAACATAAAGCC
This sequence comes from Pleurodeles waltl, assembly GCF_031143425.1. Lineage (NCBI taxonomy): Eukaryota > Metazoa > Chordata > Amphibia > Caudata > Salamandridae > Pleurodeles > Pleurodeles waltl. The sequence goes on along the minus strand of NW_027149986.1, from coordinate 5,627 downwards.
ACAGCGAGGCTTTAAAACTGTATTTGTGGTGGGGGGTGGATTTGGAAGGAAAACAGCAAGATAAAAGTGTGAAAACATAGAGCAAGTGAGTGTGTCATCTGTCTCTTTGAAGAGACATGTGAAAGAAGAACAGCAGATCCACAGACCTCAGGTGGGAGAAGCATGGAAGAATATTCACCCCAAAATGAATACACTTACGCCATCTCAAAGCTTCCATGTGTGATCTGATGCTTTGCAGGTTGAAGGATTTGCCATTTCTGGTTTATAAATGTGCACAGTTGGAAAGAGCCTATTCCTAGAATGTTAGTAGCACACTCTTTAGAAGTGTCCTTACAGCCAAAATGTCAGGTACTCCTTTGGGGTTATGAGGCCTAGAAAAACATCCCAGGGGATCTTATAACATGTCCAGCAACAGGGCAACGAAATCATGGGGAGACCATCCCCCCAAGAATACTACTGCATGTTCTTTGTTTCCCCTCTCTATACCATAGCCACAGTAGGCCTCTTTCAAGCACCCTATTGCTTTGGTAATAGAAAGTGCCACAAAACTGATCCCCAGCCCTTGTCTCACCCATTGCCCCTAACCTTTAGGGGTACCCCTGCCCCCCAAGGAAAGGAGCAATAAACAGGACACCCCCCCCCCAAAAAAAAAAAACGCAGTCTGCACCATTCTGTGCCTCCTAGCACCACTTTAATAATGCACCGACACCCCTTTTAACACTGCTCCCCCAAATTTGACTGCCTCTTCTCCCCAAGAGAGGGGGCAGGGGGACTAACCTTTAGGGGTACCACTGCCCCCCAAGGAAAGGCACAATAAACAAGAGTGTGGGAGGGAACCCCACCCCCCCAAAAAAACGAAGTCTGCACCATTCGGTGCCTCCTAGCACCCCTTTAATAATGCACCGACACCTCTTTTAACACTGCTCCCCCACATTTGTCTGCCCCTTCATCCCAAGAGAGGGGGCAGGGGGACATAAAAATGATGGGGATTGCCACCAAAACCCCCCTCCTTTGTAATTCCCCCATTTGTGTCCAAGGGGTTGGGCTCTGCTTGCCACCTATTGGCTCTGCTCCACTCTCTCTTACTCACACTCCGGCCCTGTGGCCTAGACTCTTCCACCACCTTCTCCTGAATCCCTGGCCCTGTCTTTCCTCTGTGACCACCACCCACTCTTGCTCTCTGCCCTTTCTCCATCTATGTCCCCCTTTCTTCTCTAAGTCCAACCAACCACCCCTGCTAGCCTCCGCCATCTGCACCTCTCTCAGCCTGCCCCCTATCTCTCCTCACTCACCACCTGTGCTCCTTCTATTCCTGCCCTCTGACTCAGCCTGGACCTATCCTTGCTCTCTCTGCGCCTGCGCACACACACACACACACACACACACACACACACACCAACTGCTCTGCAATCCACCATTCACATGTCGACTCATGCTCTATCCACGCACACACAGCCATTGTACTTACCAATTTAGCAGCCATCTCTGACTTACCTCTGCTTTGCCGCCATCAGTCACCTGGTGCCGAGCCCGGGATTCGAACCCTGGTTGTCTGGTTGGAAGGCGGGAACTTACCCACTGGACCACAGTGGATTCCATATCTCTAGCTTGTCAAATCGTCCCTATATCATGGCTGTGAAGTGCCCTGTGTAGTAGAAGCCAGGAGCAGTGACATCAGGACCTTGATGTTGCTAATAGTGTCTCTTGCACAGTAAAAAGCCATGAAGGAGCTGTAGCTCAGTTGGTTGGGTGACTGCCTTTGGTGGAGCAAGCTACCCTTGGACAGGGGTTCGAATCCAGCCAGTGCCCAGAAACCACATTTAGCTAGAAAATACCAAGATATTTTTGTTTATTTAGAAATATTTTTTTTACTTCAAAAAATGCAGCAACAATTGGAGTAACTATGTTTTTTTGTATTAGAGCCCCAAATTTACAAATTTTGTCCCTCCTGACCCACCCCCTCCCTCCTTTTGCTCAAGTAGGTAAAATAGGAGCAGCGCCTTATTTTCAATGATCAATGTGTTGATGTTTTCTTCAATTTGGTGTTTTGGAGAAGAGTAATATGGGCGATGGGGGAGCATAACTAAGATCTATTATCTGAGGGGGATGCCATCCAGGTAATAAAATAGGTTGAATGGTGTTGATTTTTCATTTTGGTGTGAGCCAAGCTCTGCCATTGGGTGGATGATGCTTGCCAAGTTGCCTAGGCATAAAGGCAGAGTATGAGAGCTTGCTACTGAAATGCTGGGTAAAGCTGTGTGCAGGTGAAAGAGCCTTTATTAGCTGCATTGAGAAGGTAGCATGTTGTATTTTTGAAGTGCTAAAAAAGGATAAAGTCAGGCCTTTGTCTGACTATTTCTTGAAGATGCATGATGCAAGAAGTGTGAGTATGGAGCAGCTGGCCTGTCGTGACCTAGCCCACTCTGGCATGCTGTACTAGGCCATGCCGTAGGACTGGGACCACCGGGATTGGGATTTTAAACACCCCAGTCTGGGACTGGGACTGGGACTGGGACTGCGACTGGGATTTTAAACAACCCAGTCTTAGTCTGCAGCCTTTACAGTCAGCCCACGAACGCCCATGTTCTGTATAGTGGATTACTGCAGGTAATTCGGGACCCTGCTAAATGAGGGTGGGGCACTTATCTGAAGGCTATTCGAGCGGAAGAATCCTTAGCCTAGGACAGTTTGGCAATTTAAGAAGTCTGCTGAATACCATATGTTGAAGGACGTATCACGCGGAAGCCAGCTAATGGCTCAGACCGAAGTAAGCATGGGAGGACTTTATTTGCATAGGACAGCCCCTTTCTCATTCCTAATATTATGCTGCAGTTGCTATGTAGCAGTACTAGGGGGCAGCTGTATGAACATAAAGCCACAGCGAGGCTTTAAAACTGTTTTTGTGGTGGGGGGTGGATTTGGAAGGAAAACAGCAAGATAAAAGTGTGAAAACATAGAGCAAGTGAGTGTGTCATCTGTCTCTTTGAAGAGACATGTGAAAGAAGAACAGCAGATCCACAGACCTCAGGTGGGAGAAGCATGGAAGAATATTCACCCCAAAATGAATACACTTACGCCATCTCAAAGCTTCCATGTGTGATCTGATGCTTTGCAGGTTGAAGGATTTGCCATTTCTGGTTTATAAATGTGCACAGTTGGAAAGAGCCTATTCCTAGAATGTTAGTAGCACACTCTTTAGAAGTGTCCTTACAGCCAAAATGTCAGGTACTCCTTTGGGGTTATGAGGCCTAGAAAAACATCCCAGGGGATCTTATAACATGTCCAGCAACAGGGCAACGAAATCATGGGGAGACCATCCCCCCAAGAATACTACTGCATGTTCTTTGTTTCCCCTCTCTATACCATAGCCACAGTAGGCCTCTTTCAAGCACCCTATTGCTTTGGTAATAGAAAGTGCCACAAAACTGATCCCCAGCCCTTGTCTCACCCATTGCCCCTAACCTTTAGGGGTACCCCTGCCCCCCAAGGAAAGGAGCAATAAACAGGACACCCCCCCCCCAAAAAAAAAAACGCAGTCTGCACCATTCTGTGCCTCCTAGCACCACTTTAATAATGCACCGACACCCCTTTTAACACTGCTCCCCCAAATTTGACTGCCTCTTCTCCCCAAGAGAGGGGGCAGGGGGACTAACCTTTAGGGGTACCACTGCCCCCCAAGGAAAGGCACAATAAACAAGAGTGTGGGAGGGAACCCCACCCCCCCAAAAAAACGAAGTCTGCACCATTCGGTGCCTCCTAGCACCCCTTTAATAATGCACCGACACCTCTTTTAACACTGCTCCCCCACATTTGTCTGCCCCTTCATCCCAAGAGAGGGGGCAGGGGGACATAAAAATGATGGGGATTGCCACCAAAACCCCCCTCCTTTGTAATTCCCCCATTTGTGTCCAAGGGGTTGGGCTCTGCTTGCCACCTATTGGCTCTGCTCCACTCTCTCTTACTCACACTCCGGCCCTGTGGCCTAGACTCTTCCACCACCTTCTCCTGAATCCCTGGCCCTGTCTTTCCTCTGTGACCACCACCCACTCTTGCTCTCTGCCCTTTCTCCATCTATGTCCCCCTTTCTTCTCTAAGTCCAACCAACCACCCCTGCTAGCCTCCGCCATCTGCACCTCTCTCAGCCTGACCCCTTTCTCTCCTCACTCACCACCTGTGCTCCTTCTATTCCTGCCCTCTGACTCAGCCTGGACCTATCCTTGCTCTCTCTGCGCCTGCGCACACACACACACACACACACACCAACTGCTCTGCAATCCACCATTCACATGTCGACTCATGCTCTATCCACGCACACACAGCCATTGTACTTACCAATTTAGCAGCCATCTCTGACTTACCTCTGCTTTGCCGCCATCAGTCACCTGGTGCCGAGCCCGGGATTCGAACCCTGGTTGTCTGGTTGGAAGGCGGGAACTTACCCACTGGACCACAGTGGATTCCATATCTCTAGCTTGTCAAATCGTCCCTATATCATGGCTGTGAAGTGCCCTGTGTAGTAGAAGCCAGGAGCAGTGACATCAGGACCTTGATGTTGCTAATAGTGTCTCTTGCACGGTAAAAAGCCATGAAGGAGCTGTAGCTCAGTTGGTTGGGTGACTGCCTTTGGTGGAGCAAGCTACCCTTGGACAGGGGTTCGAATCCAGCCAGTGCCCAGAAACCACATTTAGCTAGAAAATACCAAGATATTTTTGTTTATTTAGAAATATTTTTTTTACTTCAAAAAATGCAGCAACAATTGGAGTAACTATGTTTTTTTGTATTAGAGCCCCAAATTTACAAATTTTGTCCCTCCTGACCCACCCCCTCCCTCCTTTTGCTCAAGTAGGTAAAATAGGAGCAGCGCCTTATTTTCAATGATCAATGTGTTGATGTTTTCTTCAATTTGGTGTTTTGGAGAAGAGTAATATGGGCGATGGGGGAGCATAACTAAGATCTATTATCTGAGGGGGATGCCATCCAGGTAATAAAATAGGTTGAATGGTGTTGATTTTTCATTTTGGTGTGAGCCAAGCTCTGCCATTGGGTGGATGATGCTTGCCAAGTTGCCTAGGCATAAAGGCAGAGTATGAGAGCTTGCTACTGAAATGCTGGGTAAAGCTGTGTGCAGGTGAAAGAGCCTTTATTAGCTGCATTGAGAAGGTAGCATGTTGTATTTTTGAAGTGCTAAAAAAGGATAAAGTCAGGCCTTTGGCTGACTATTTCTTGAAGATGCATGATGCAAGAAGTGTGAGTATGGAGCAGCTGGCCTGTCGTGACCTAGCCCACTCTGGCATGCTGTACTAGGCCATGCCGTAGGACTGGGACCACCGGGATTGGGATTTTAAACACCCCAGTCTGGGACTGGGACTGGGACTGGGACTGCGACTGCGACTGCGACTGGGATTTTAAACAACCCAGTCTTAGTCTGCAGCCTTTACAGTCAGCCCACGAACGCCCATGTTCTGTATAGTGGATTACTGCAGGTAATTCGGGACCCTGCTAAATGAGGGTGGGGCACTTATCTGAAGGCTATTCGAGCGGAAGAATCCTTAGCCTAGGACAGTTTGGCAATTTAAGAAGTCTGCTGAATACCATATGTTGAAGGACGTATCACGCGGAAGCCAGCT